>NC_064244.1:30747063-30967063 GCF_003254725.2 Canis lupus dingo
TGCAGAGGGTGCGGCCCGGCCGACCCGTAGGCGGCTCACGGCTGATGGGGACGCGGCCAAGACCGTGCTGGCAGCTGGGGGAACCGTGCTTTGCTGTCGACAGGCTGGGCTGCGGCCTTCTGGACTACAGGGAGCAAGCGCAGCAGATCGAGCTGAAAACGGGGGGGATGACCGTGTCGCCCCACGTGCTGCCCGACGACGTGCATCTGGACACGTACGAGCAGGTAGCGTGGTGCTTCTGTATCCCAGGGCGCTCCACGGGGGTTCTCCAGCACCTTTTTTCCCCTCTTAAATAACTTTTCTTTCTTTCATGATTCAGGGTGTGCTTTTCTCATCTTTCTGCCTTGATAGGAACCTTCCGGACATGATGCACCTATGGAGTGAAATATTCAACAGGTAACCGTTAGTAAAGACCTAATTCTGGGGCTCAAGGGTTGTCAAAGCAGTTTCTACTCATTTCTCTGTGGTGGTTGGTTTCTGAGGTTAATTTTAGTTGTAATTCCTGAGGGTACTTAAATCATTTGGAAACTAGTTTTCCATGATATTGAAAGGGGTTATGGGCGGGTGTCGAGGAACTTAACGCCTTTTTCTTTTTACAAAGCCCGTGCTTTGAAGAAGAAGAACACTTCAGAGTGTTGGTTAAGATGTGCGCTCAAGAGCTGTCCAACGGGATCCCTGATGCAGGGCACCTGTACGCGTCCGTCAGGGCGAGCAGGACCCTGACACCCACGGGGGACCTACAGGAGACCTTCAGCGGGATGGAGCAGGTGAGGAGCCAGGTCTTCCAGAGTTGGTGACAAACTGTTTACATCCCAGAAAACCAAATTTCATAGGAAAGGTTCTTTTAATTCCCCCTCGTCGGCCCACCCGTCCCCGAGCTGAGCCGGGCAGGTGCATCCCATCCCGGCACAGTCACATTCCCGACCGGGAGGGAGGAGCACCTGTGGTGGCCGCCCCGCCCGGGGGTCTGTCTCTAGGTGTCGGCTTCTCCGGCTCAGGTGAAGTTGATGAAGAGGATCGCGGAGATGACAGACCTCGGGCCGGTGCTGAGGAAGCTGCCGCACATCCAGAAACACGTGTTACACCGGGACAACATGAGGTAGCGCCTCCCCCGCCGTTCCCTGAGTGCGGTGTTCAGATTCTTCTCACTTGAAGTTGTAGTTACGTACACTCACCTTCAATCAGAGAGAGAGTCTGGGGCTTGGGGTCAGTCATGGAATTTGTTCTGGATTTCAGATGTTTCCCATCATCAAGAAACCTTTTTTTATGGGAAAAAAATATTTTAAGTTTAGTAAATGTGGAAGGTGGGAAAGCAAGCTATTGCAATCCTAGAACTGCAAAGTAGGTATTATCTTGCTAGTGTTCTATAAGCATGAGACGGGAAAGGTTAGCTTACTTTAGAGCAGAGTAAAGATGCAGAGTTTCTCGTGAGAGCAGTTACCTGATGACACGAGTCACACACAGTCGCCCTCAGGCCGGTGAGCACGAATGACATGGTAACAGGGTTGACAGTGTACTTTGAGTGTCTCACTAGCAGGGGCACAAATGTGGATTAGCTTGTAGTTCCTCATAAAGGGTCCCCCAGGGCTTCCTGGCACAGCACCTGGCTGCCACTTCTGGGCCATGGCCCCCCTGCACCCATGGGCACTCAGACCTTCTGTCTCCTCTGTAAGACACGACTTGGCAGATTTGTGCAAGAAGTGGATGATGGCTCCCGCGTGTAGTCAGCAGTAATATGATGGCACCTGCTATTAATTACAATAAATTCAAAAAAAGAAAAACAAAACAAAACAAAATAATAATTAGAATAAATTCAGGAGCTACGGCCTGAAGGGAGAGACACACGCCGTCGGTAGTCTGTACCGTCCAGTAACTTGTACGTGAGAACAGTATTTGTGATTTTGTGGAATTTCCAATAGTACATTTCTGGGAGCCTGGGACGTCTTTGGCAACTGCCACTTCACTTTAAGGACCAGTTCACGTTTCAGGGTGTTGATTTCTCTCTTAGACGGTAATGTAGGTTTTCTGCCTGCAGACAGTGTGAGTCGGAAGGCACTGTGGGCAGACCTTGCCTGGGTCCTGGGCTGTCCACGGAGCTGAGCGTCGGCGGTACGCTCGTGGCGTCCGCGTGGCCGTCCCCCGGCTCTGGCCCTGACCTCACGGGAAAGCACTGTGGAGACGGCTCTGTTACGTCAGCATTGGGCTACTCTTTACTTCTAATGTTTTTGAACACTATTTTTTTTTTTTTTTAAGATTTTATCTATTCCTGAGACACAGAGAGAGACACAGGCTCTGTGAGAGGGAGAAGCAGGCCTCATGCAGGGAGCCCAATTTGGGACTCGATCCCAGGACCCCGGGGTCACGCCCTGAGCCGAAGGCAGATGCTCCACCGCTGAGTCACCCAGGGGCCCCTTGAACATTATTTGATACAAAATGGATGTAGTAGTCACGTCCTTGTGTTCTTGTGTTACTTCTACGAAATACTGAGTGAAACAGTGTTTTATGTTTTATAGTAATGGTTTCTGACATATTTGTGAATTTTTTTTTTTTTTTGCACAGGTGCTCCATGAATGCTACACCTCAACAGATGTCTCTGGCAGCAAAAGCAGTAGAAAAGTTCATTAGAAGCCTCAGTTGGAGTAAAAAAGAACAGGAGCCTGTGTGCCCGTATGTGGTCGAGGTGAGACCTGCTCCCTGGCCACAGCACCATCGGCCCCTTTTATTCCCACTAGTGTCCCATCTAGGGGGTACGATGTCTGTGGTGTCCCCACGGCATGGCAGGGCGAGGTAAGAAGTGAACTCAAAGTGCCCTTGTCACTCGAGCCTTGGAGAGAACACTTCCTGCCGGGGAAGAACAGTGGATTTGAGAGCCGCACCATTGGCGTGAGAATGGCCCAGGACTGACTCGGTGTCCCGTTCCCCGCCGAGCAGGTTTAGTCTGGCTCAGCAGAACCGTCAAGGAGCTTCTCCTGGGGGAGGTGGACAGTGCAGGGGTGTTACAGAGCATTCCTGCTCCCGTGACTGTGGCAGGGCCACTGGGCCTGTCTTTCCAGTGCTGGAGCTCCCAGGAAGGGGGCATGCTCCTGCCTCTCCCTGACCATCTGGAAATCCGTACAGAAATGTCATGTGCTTAAAGCGGGGTTACTGAAAATACGTAAGCACATGTGCCCCGACACTTGTCACTGGCTATGAGTTTTCGAGACTGTATCTTATCCGTTTAAGGGGAGTTGGGATTTTTCTCATCTCTCTTGGAAACATTTTACTTTCAGAAACCTGCACCTGGTGGATCCAGCGTAAGCTCCCACGTGAGCGGCCCCCGAGTCCTAAGGAAGCTGATCACAGTAAGTTAACACGGTCCCCGTCACCTTGGAGAGAGCAGGTCCGGGGTTGTCTGCCCTGCCATCAGGCCCCTCACCCCCCGGGGTCTCTCCCCTGCGGGCAGGGCTGTAGCCCGTCCTGCACCTGTCAGGGCCCTTGGGCTCCCCGCCTCGCTGTCAGCTGGGCACCCTACACCCTCTACCTGCGCCGCTGCAGTGCATGAGGGCTCCCGTTTGGTTCATCAGAGGATGGCAGTGTAACATGTTTCTGGAGAAAAACGCAAAGATGAGGTCACCAAGTCACTTACGGGTGGAAACCATGTAGGAGGAAATGTTTCTAACCGAGAAACTACACACTATAGCCCTGGGTCAGGGTTGAGTGCTTCGTTGTCCAGAGAGCTTGTGTGGAAGGACGCGGTCACCGTGCCCTTAGCCGCGAGGGCAAGGCCAGGGGTCCTGCGGGAGGAACCCACACAGCCTGCCTGTCCTCCTCAGGACCCCACCTTCAAACCGTGCCAGATGAAGACGCACTTCCTGCTGCCCTTCCCGGTGAACTACGTGGGCGAGTGCATTAGGACGGCCCCTTTCACAGACCCGGACCACGCCAGGTGCGGGGCCAGGGGCGGGATGGCCGGGGTGGGCGTGCAGGCCCGGCCCCCACGGCTGCTGGGGGTTTCCGTGAGGATAGAATTACAGGTGGCGCTCAGCTGTTTGGCCAGTTTGTTTCCATGCTCCCAGGAGGTAAATGTGTGTCCTGAGTGCTGAGCCCTCGCACCAGGGGTATGTGCTCCCCTGTTGAACAGGCTGAGAGCACGGACATGTCCTAAGGAGGACCCTGGCAGTAGCAGTACCCGTATTTTTTCCCCTTTCTTTGCTTTTGTTAGTTTTCCAGCAGTGAACTCGTTTTCTTTCTTTGAAAATAAGTGGGAGGTCAGCCCCCAGTCCCTGCTGGAGAGGGGGGCACCCGTCTGCACAGGTCTGGCACCGTGAACCCACGATAGGAGCAGCTCCCCACCCCCCGCCATCTCCGGGGGACACCTGTTGGCTCCTGCAGTTGGCTGGACTGAGACCAGTCAGTGGGGAGCGAGCAGGGCCCCACTCAGTCCTGGAAGGTCCTTGCTGGAACCATCCGTCTCTTCCAGCGCATCGGCCATAGCTGCACTTGATCTGAATGTAGGACTCAGAAGTGCACTCTCGGAGTGTGTACACCTGTGGAAATCTCCTTAGGAGCTTTCCGTGTTTCAGTGGAGACACACGGCCACATCACTGGGGGATCTAAAGAAAGGATGGTTTATACATTTGCCCGAGCGATAAAATTTAGTCACCTCTTCCCTTGCTCAGAGTCTCAGTATCCCTGTGTGCTGTAGCCAGAGGAGCCCGGAAGTGTCAAGGGGCGTCCACGTCCCTCTCACCACCTCTTCCCACAACCCTGCCTTGAAAATTCACCTCACGTTGTTCTCGTGATTGTTCTCTCTTGTTCATTAGAAAAGGGGAGACCGTAGTGCATCTTGGTTTTATCCTAAGCCAGAAAGACATCAAATGCGTAACTACTTTGTTAAGTACGGTACTTCCCTGGCAGGCCTGCAGCTTTTAACGTGCTTTTTTTTTAATCATTCATTTCAGTCTTAAGATCCTTGCACGTTTGATGACTGCCAAATTCTTGCATACAGAAATCCGAGAAAAGGGTGGTGCTTATGGTGGAGGCGCCAGACTCAGCCGTGATGGGGTGTTCACACTTTACTCGTACCGGTGAGTCGGCGCTGCCCCTCCCGACTCTGGATCCCCCAGGCATCCGCAGGTCCCCCCATCTTACGTGTTGGGGTGAGTCTGTGAAGAAGCGTTTCCCCTTGTCTCGCTTCTTGGGCGCATCCCCACACCCAGCAACATCGTCTCGTTGTCAGTGTCTACGAGCAGTGGTACGTAACACGAACTTTGGCCTCAATGTTTACCTGTTACCAAACACCAAGATTTTAGTTACAGACAAGCCGAGAGCTTCACGGGCTCCTGTCGGGCCCAGTGTGGGTGCTGGGCGCTTCGTTGTCACGGCCCCTGACTCTTCTCGCCCCTTTTCTAGAAGGCTTCTAAGCATATGCCTTAGAATACCCCAGGTGCAGGATGAGGCTGCTGCCCCTGACGCAGTCTCCCTGCTTCCCCCTGGTCACGTCCTGGGACTCTTAGAGGACGCATCTGCACCTACAGGACAGGAGCACGGCTGTGACCCTTACCTCCACGGCACCTGCAGGGGGCACATGCTGCCGTGAGCAGAACAGGAAG
This sequence comes from Canis lupus dingo, assembly GCF_003254725.2. NCBI lineage: Eukaryota > Metazoa > Chordata > Mammalia > Carnivora > Canidae > Canis > Canis lupus. Next base: position 30,752,655 of record NC_064244.1, read on the forward strand.
GAAGGGTGTCCGGGCTCGCTGGCCTGTATGTGGGGGGTTATGTGTCTATTCTGGGTGCGTCTGAAGGAAGTGAGGGGTTTTACTCTTAGCTTCTGCACGCGAGTCTCCTTCCCTGTCTATTTGACTTCCCATATCTGTGAAATCAGGTGCATTTAATCTGTGGTGAAGTAGGTCATGGGTGTCTCTGCCCTCCTAGGGATCCACGTTCAACAGAGACGCTGCAGTCTTTCTCTGAGGCTGTGGAGTGGGCTAAGGCCGGGAGGTTCACACAACAGGACATTGACGAAGCAAAGCTTTCTGTTTTCTCCGTCGTGGACGCCCCCGTGGCTCCTTCAGACAGAGGTATTTGGAATAAGCAACAAACCACCTGAGAAGTGGTGTTGCCCAAGCACCTGCCCTGAGCTCCTCTGAGCTGTGTGCCTGTCCTCAAACCCCTCCGACCCTCCTTTAGGATGCGTAGACGTCCCCCTTGAGCTTCTCAGCACCCAGGCTGGGACATCTCGTGTTGGCCACTCACAGAGTGTGGAATCCTGTCCTCTCAGAGCTTGAGTGATGGGAGGCCCAGGGGCCCCAGGAGCACCCCAGGGTGGGTGGCCCGAGTCTGGGGGAGGAAGCCACTCTGACTTGGCCTCCACACCCGAGGGGAGAGGCTGGATGAGAATGTGAAGGTCACCAGCGTGACCTCTGGGCGTGTGTCCCTCGGGCGCCCTTAGAACAGGCTTAGCTGCCCCTGCCAGCCGCTCTGAGTTTCCGTGTCCATGGTCAGGGCTGGACCACTTTCTTTGTGGCCTCTCGGATGAGATGAAGCAGGTGCACCGGGAGCAGCTCTTCGCCGTCAGCCGCGAGGGTCTCATCAACGTGAGCACCAAGTATGTACCGCGTGGCCCAGTGTTCAGGGCTCCCCTGTGGCCGCCAAGGCTCCTAATGTGGGAAACACCCTGACGTGTCCCCGCCTGCCTTCCAGGTACCTTGGCGTTGGGAAGAGCACACACGGGTTGGCTCTGCTTGGACCAGAGAACGCAGAGATCGCTAAGGACCCGTCGTGGATAGTAAGATAGCGAGCAATTCTGACTGTACGCAGGGGTTGAGCGGCACCGGCGGGCACGTGAGGCTCCTGAAAATGAAGCCTGAGCTCATTTAGTTGGAAAGGTGAGAGAAGTTACTGGTTCCCTGCACATTTTGCTCACATCATTCTTAGAATTTTGGGTGGCCCAGTTAGACCAAGCTCTTCTGTCCTCGAAGGAAAGATCATGAAGAAATGAATTGAAATCATGTATTAAATGCTAGAGATGCACAAATTATTCTAAGAAATGGATATGTTTATTTTACCTGGAACACTTAACTTATTTTTAAAACGTAAAAATAAAAGATAACTCTGACTTGACCTACCTGTGATTTAGTCATTATTTTAAGTGACGTTTTGCTAGAGAAGTTCTTGGGGCCTTTACTGAAAAACAAACCGACTATTGATTTGTGAAACCGGTGTGGTCACACCACAGACGCTGGGGAAGTCTGTAACAGATGGGCGGCCTGAAGGATTAATAAGCACATTAAGCTTCTCCCACTGTCTTTGGGGGAGGGAGTATCCGCTGGCTCTCGTGGCCACGCCACCCTCAGGTCCCCGATGGAACTCGACTCTGCAGCTCCCTGTATGTCTCCGGCGACAGGAGAGGCAGAAACAGATGCCTAGTTCGCCAGCTCCCTGTGCCCAGGGAAGCCAGGCTCTCCGTGTCCCCCTGGCTGGGATGGCCCACGGCCCTATGGGGCCCTCCCCTGGGTCCTCCCCGACACAGCGATGAGTTTCCTCGGCAGGAGGGCCTCGGCCTCTGTGTGCAGTGAGGCTCCAAACTCACCTTGTTCTCAAAACACATCCCCAGTTCCTGTTTTTAATTCTACCCCTGGCCTCACTCAAGTTGGGTCGCCCCACCTGGCTGGTGTCCAGTGCAGGGCCCGTCTGCACACTTGACAAGTCGCACCTCTACCATGGGTCAGAGCGGAGCCTTTGTCTTTTGTGACGACTTTGTACGTGCAGAGGGCCTAGCTCACCCATCCCTGCCCATAAAACTGCTGGGAAAGCCTTGACGGTGGCTCACAGATCCCGAGGCTCTAAATCCCTATGTAAAAAAACAGAGTACCACGATTGGGGTTGTAGCTCAATGTTTAATTCTACTGGCCACGCACGTGGTAAAGCAGGACACAGTATGGAACACGGAACACAGCTCATGTTGGAGTCTCGGGGCCCGAGGGGGTGGGGGAGACAGGACGGGGGCTCCGTGACTGGGTATTCACGTCGACGATACTCGCAGAAAAGTGCCGATAAATAACTTAAGTGCTAGAAAACCAGGCAGCAAACGGAAGTCCACTGCAGTGTGGGGCGGGTGGTGTCTAGATGGCAGCGGGCTCCTCGTGGCCTCGGTGGTGCACATGCTCCAGCTGGCCGGAGTCGGAGACCTCGTAGCTAGCCTCGTACTTGGCCAGGATCTTCATTAGCGGCCGCAGCTTCAGCCACCACTGCTCTTTGGGGATCCTGTGCCTGTGGACAGGAGGAGCGGCTGTCAGGATGGCTGGCCATGGCCCAGAGCACGGCTCTGGCGTCGGGGGCGGACGCAGCGTTGGACGACGGGGCGGCTTTCCTAAGCTACGTGAGCCCACTCCGTATCTTCCCAGAGATCCCCCCCCGCCCCCCCCCCTCCCCCCCCCCCCCCCGCTCCTAAAAGGCTTGTCTAAGTTGCTTTCCTGGAGCTACTTCCCGGAGTTGCTGGGCTCAGCAGTTAGGACCCCAACTCCAGCCGTGCGTGGGGTCCCTGCAGGGCAGGGAGGGCTCCCCTGGCGACGGCTTGTTTACTTACTCGAAGTCGGTTTCCTTCTTCAGCTCTGTCACCGGTTGGAAGAAAAGATTTCTTTTGCTTATTCCCAGCACGCAGATGGAATCATCGGTCACAAATCTTTTTCCTGTAAAAGATGGAAAAAATGTCAGAACAAATAATCGGGCCTGCCGGGCACAGGAGAGGTGAGGGAGAAACGGAGGCTTGCCGGCGGCGGGGGGCAGAGAAGAGCTGCGGCCGGAAGCCAGGCCCCACACTGCCCGGGGCCCTCAGACGAGGTGGGGGCGAGGCCCAGGGAACCGCCGCACGACTGCGCTTCCTTGGGGGCCGTGGGCACCGCTCCGGTACCGCTGAAGCCCTGGGACTACAGACAGGGCAGAGAGGAGGCGCCCGGGCCACGGCATGGCCCCTCTCGCTGCACAGTCACCCCCAGAGGGGCTGGTGACCTGCTCTTGGCGGCGCCCCCAGAGCTCAGGCCAGAACGTGCTTCCAGACGGTGAGCAGGTCTCGCTGCACACGCCGTGGGAGCACCCGCTTCCTCCACACAAAGCGCCAGCTCCAGTGACCTAGCACAGGAAGCCTGCGCTCCTGAGGGACATGGGGGAGGCTGCAAGGGCAGGGGAGGAGCATCCTCAGGCCAAGTAAGAACACCCAAACCTTAAGGCAGAGTCAGCTCTCCGAAAACTAAAATGAGGCTGGATCGTTTGCCTCGCTGCTTTTTAAGTCAAGGGTTGGATGTAAAACTAAACACACAGACTGGTCAGGGCAACAGCGGTGAGGTCAGGACGCGTCTGCAGTAAAGGGGGCTAAGCGTGCCACGGGAGCCAGGACATTTCCTAGAAAGCAGACTGAAACTGATTACAGAGCTGCTTTGTTGTTTCTGGAAACATTGGAAACTCCGAAGTCCACTCTCCCAAGGGAAGCAGGAGGCTCGACACGTCCCAGGGGAGTTGTCAGGCGTCCAGAAAGCAAAGTACAACTGCCGTCTCACAGACTCTTCTGACAGGGACAGGACAAGAAGGGAAGTCTCTGGAGCAGGAGGCCATCACGGGAGACGGTGCAGGAGCCGCACACAGACCCCCCACCCCCACCCCGGGAGGCGGTGCACCCTGGGAAGCAAGGTTGGGCTGGACAGCAGCTCATCAGTTAAAGGAAGTGCCCACCTCGGTCAACGCTAAAGGGTGTACGGGTATCCCCCGCTTTCACGGAAGACCTGCACTGGTACCTGTTTCCGCCAACTGAAAGGAATCCAAAGAGGATTTTCAGTTTTACAAAAAAAAAGAAAAAAGAAAAAAAGGCGAGAAGCAGCAAGGTCCTGGGGGCAGTGGGAATGGCGCCACCCCGCGCCTTCCCTGGGAACTGCAGGCAGCGTCTGCACATGCAGCTGCCTGGGCTGTGCCTGCGAGCGCCGGGCTCAACCTTGATAAGCCTCCTGCATCTGTGAGCAATGCATGCGTCCTGAGGGATTCTGGGGCCTTGGGGATGCTCAGGAGTCTGTGTGAATTAATTGCTTCGTCATGCCATTCTGGCTCATGAAATGGTCTCGTGACATAGCGAAGGAAACCCAAAATATCCTTTTGTGATCAAAAGACTACGTAACAAACACCAGCATCACGATCCCCAGTTCCTCACAGACCTACGGGTGTGACTGACTAACAGAAAGACCTCCGTTAAATAACAACCCTGGAAGCATTCCCCGTGCCACCAGGGCTGAGGCCTCGACGGGAGCTCTGCTCTCACTGCACCTCTTCGGGATTTCTCTGGAGCAACACTCACCCGCCCACAAGTAGCAAGGAAGAAGTAAAAGGTTGTATACGAGACGGGCATATGTCCATGGCTGTGAGAAACAAAACATCCACAAATAAGGGCTGGAATTCAGTGTGTAGGAAATTGTGGATTGCAAACTGTGTACAAAAATTATGTTTCCACAGGCCAACGATAAAAAAAGATAAATACCACTTACAACACATTTTTTAAGACTTCAGGTCAGGAATAAACTTAGCAAAAGACATGCAAGATCTATATGCTTTCATAAGAGATAAGGAAAGGCCTGAATATATGGAGAGAGAGTCCATGAATTAGAAAATATTTTTAAGGGACGCCTGGGTGGCTCAACGTTTAAGTGCCTGCCTTCCGCCCAGGGTGTGACCCCGGGGTCCTGGGATCGAGTGCCGCATCGGGCTCCCCGCAGGGAGCCTGCTTCTCCCTCTGCCTGTGTCTCTGCCTCTCTCTCGGTCTCTCACGAATAAATAAAATCTTTAAAAAACAATATTTTTTTAAATGTCAGTTCCTCCTGCAAATGATTTATTGATTAAATGTAATTCCCTCAATCAAAACATCCAACAGAGTTTTTGGAGGACCGTGACAATCTGGTTCCATTTCTGCATCGGCACAAAAGGCCAAGAGAAGCTGAAACCAGAAGCAGCCCCAGGGGAAGGGCCTCGCCTTACCAGCTATCAGGAGCCATCTACAAGGCTGGGATACCAACAATCAACACTGATGGCCCAACCATGAACCCCGCAACCCAGGTCGTCCCGCCAAGTTCACAGGTACCTGGTCTGTGGAGATCAGACTTCTCAACAAACGGCTCCCAAGTAAGGGATCATCCACATGAAATCAGACCTCAGACTTCACATCAAGTGGATCAAAGTAGTAACGCATCCAAGTGTTTTGGCAAAAAAGAGCTCAAACCACAAAGAAAAACGTTCACTATCTACAGAAAGACTGAGAGGACGTCACTAGGAGATGCCCTGCACAGCACGACCAGCCCCACGATGCCTGTCTGCACCAAGGGGGGAGCAGAACATGAAACACAGAGCAAGCTTCCGCAATCAAAATACGGTTCAAAAGCAAGAAAAAGTCAATAAGGTAAGTGTTCGCAGGCAACGGAAAGGTAGGCAAAATGCCAGCAGAGCTCACGGGAGCAGCGAGAGCCTGAAGGCAGCCTGAGGGCGGCTGGCTTTCCCTCCTAGCTCTGGAAGGTTCCCCTCAAGGCCACGGTGAAACTGCCACGTCACAGCGACAGCCCGAAAGGGACGGGTCACGTGGTGCCTGGACAGAAGGAGAGAGGCTACACTCCCCACGGTGGGCCTGTGCACGGGGACGTGGGGATGCAGGGCAGGGCTCAGGGTGGCTGGCCCCCACGCCCCAACACCAGCTGGGCCCCCAATGCCCTGCACAGGGACCGCGCCCGGGCTTCCATACGCCTAAACACACACCCGCTCAGGCGTGGGAGCCTGCCGAGGCATCGCCCAGGCGGCAGGGCTACAGGGTGGCAACTTGGAGGCCCCGTGGGGCGGTGGCCAGCGGGGGGGTGGAGGGTACCGCACAGACATCTGCCAGTTCCTGGGTGTCTCTGAAAAGAAGGGTCCCTGTATCTGTCCAAAGTGCCGCGGGGAGGCCAGGGTAGGGGCAGCATCCTCCCGGAAAGGAGCCCCGCGTGCAGCTACCTGGGCCCCACGGAGCAGGAGCACAGCACGGCCTCGGCCCAGCCACCCACTCCTAGGGGCGGCCTGGACAGAGGGTCACGCAGCAAGTGCAGTCGGGCGGCGGCGTGCCACGTGCGGCCCGGGCCTGGGTGCGTGCCCACGAGGAGCACCCCCAACCCCAAACCGCCGCCAAGTGCACTGGGTCCACGGTGTGTCGCGTGCGGCCCGGGGCTGGTTGCACGCAGACGAGGAGCCCCCCCGCCCCCCGCCACCAAGTGCAGTCGGGCCGCAGAGTGCCATGTGCAGCCCAGAGCTGGGTGCGTGCCCACGAGGAGCCCCTCCACCCTCCGCACCGCCCCACACGGCCCCGCACCTTTGCCCGGAGACTCCTTCAATTTCATGCTGATCCACTGCATGGCTCTGGCAGAGATTTTGGTTCCGAAGTTTCTATCGAATGGTGAGGGCGCTCCACCCTGCGGGCGGTCAGTTACGGGAGGTCAGTGCCGCGCCCGCCCGCCCCTTTTGCAGATTGCGCTGGGAGGTATGGGCACTTAACACAATTCAGGTCACACGCTTAAGAGACTCCACTCTAGACAGTGGTGTGGGGGTTCTGGTTTTTTGTTGTTGCTCGTCTTCCCTGCCCTTCCCCAGCCCTTCTGCTGTTGGGGCCTGTGGCTGGAGCTCAGCCCGAGGCCCGCATCCCTGTGCTCGTCCCCCCCCCCCCGCCCCGCCCGCACCCCTGGCAGCTCACAGCTTCCAATCGTCCGTCAGGGTTACTTTGTCTTGTTTTGGGGGGGGAGCCAGTCCCAGTTTCCATCAGGTTCTGACCGACCTGGGGGCTAGCCCCCACAGAAATACAGACGCCCACCATCTCGGCACGCACCAAGAGCCGGGGCCCTGGGAGCACACAAGCCGACCCAGGACGGCAGGGCCAGGAGGCAGTGCTGGCACCAGGACGGGCCTGTCACCCTCGCCCACCGCCGGCTTTGTGGTCCGCCGAGCACCCCCAGAGCACTCTGATGGTGTGCAAACCTCACGCGTCACAGTCACTAAGGCCCGCTATCCAATGATGTACCCAATTCAATCAGGTTTCCCCAATCAGCGGGTGTCAACTCTACCCATCAATGCTTTGCCTGAAAACCGCCCACCCGCCCGCACACAGGATTTCTGGGTTGCGGAGTGGGGCGGGACTGTTAAATGGAACCGTAACAGAGCAAAGTAGATGCCGAAGTGACGACGACCGTGTCTCCCGCGCCGACGCTCCCCGGGGCTAACAAGGCCTCCCACCAAGTGCCCGGGACGGGCCGCACCTGCTGCATGTGGCCCAGCACGTTCTTCCTGCAGTCGAACACGCCCTTGCCCTCCTCGGAGTACAGCTGGTAGATGAAGTCTGTGGTGTAGTTCTCACTGCAGCTCTCGTTCCTGCAGGGAGCATGGGCGCGGGCCGTCGGGGGGCGCCCAGCCGGCCCCACACCCGCCCGACTCCACCGCCCTTCCTTGGACATGCCGGTGCCTCAGAGAAACGACTTGGTATAGCCATAGCAATAACTACGAAGTGACCCTGGACTCCTCATTGTACCCTGTGGGTACGCCCGTGTACGCAGCCTGCAGCACGCTGTGCAACGGGGCCCTGAGCTGGGCCCGGGAAGGGGCTCCGTGGGTGGGGACGGGTTGTCCCTACCTGAGCACGAGCCCCCTCTGAATGGTGGTCTTCATTTTCTCCGTCAGGTGCTCCACGTTGGACTGGGGAAGAGCAGGCATTCAGGTGGTTCGGCCTCGTAGGTGCCACCCCGCGTGCTGTGTCCTCGGCGTCCCGCCACCCCGGCAGGCAGGCCTCGGCGCTCCAGGGATGTTCTCCAGCCACCGCGGACCCTCCCACACGGACACCCATCCAACCCGCGTCAGCACGTGCCCCTCCACGTGGTGATGGGGTCATTGAAAGCGCGTGGAACTTGGTGCACCGTCACCCCCGTCGCCCGCCCCTCAGAGCCAACCCCATCGGGGCCCCGAGAACCCTCACCTAGGGGCCCCGACGCATGGCCATACCTGCAGATCTCGGATGTCAAACGGCTCCTCAAAGATGTAGGCGGCATCGGCTCCCGCGGCGAGCGCCCCCATGTTGGCCAGGTAGCCGCAGTAGCCCCCCATGGTCTCGATGATGAACACGCGCCGCTTGGTCCCGCTGGCCGACTGTTTGATGCGGTCGCACGTCTGGCCACAGAGAAGGACACAGTCATGCCCCCGCGGGGGCGGCCAGGTACCGCGGCTGGGGGCCCTGCCCACGGCTGGTGTGGTCACCGTCCCCGCGCCCTGACACTGCCTGCCACGGGGCGCCTGCGCCCAGCTCACTCCAGCTGCCCTCGCGTCCTCGCGGCACCCCAGGGTTTCACGGGCACGTCCCTTGGGTCGGCTTCTGAAAGCTCCCGGTGACCTGCGCTCTGGGCGCCCTCATCCTAACCCTAAACGCTACGTCCCGGAACGGGATGCGGCTCCTGCACACAGGCCCCCGGGGGTCTTCTGAGGAAACGTCCGCCACACAAGCCAAAGGGGGGCAGCAGACGCGGCCGTGCACCGCCCTCCACCGCCTCACCCCTGCAGAGCACCGCGAGTGCTCCCGGGGCAGCCCACGTCGGGCACCAGCTCCAACTGCAGCCTTGCTCTCAGCATGGGGGGCGGCGCCCCCAGACCGCCCGGTCCTCCTCCAGCACGTGCAGCCACGGCCCTCGGTTACGAAGACCACCGCCGACCAAAGTCGCGGCACCAGACACAGCCCCAACCCGCCGGTGGTGCTGGCAGGGGGACCTCTGGGGGACGGGGAGGACTCCAGGGCTGCTCGTGTCCCTGGCCTGGCCCAGTCGGCCCCATCCACGGTGGCAGCCCCCACCTCCCAATGCAGACGCCCCATGGCGGCAGCCACGGCTCTCTGAGCACGATGGTCCAAGCATGGAGTCGGTTCCAGCACTAACACATCATCACACTCGAGCTTTAAGGACACATACAAGATTAGGTAGAGCTTGGCGCGGGGCTAACGCAGAGCCCGTGGACCTGGACGTGAGGACAGAGTCGTGCTGAGCCCGGGAGCCCGTGCTTAGCCCCCGTGACGGAGGCCTTCCCGACAAGTCAGCAGTCTGCTGAGCATGGGGGCGGGGTGGGGCGTCCCATCTGGCCACTGAGACGCCCCCGGCGAAGCGCAACGGATGCAGGGAGCCTCAGAGCGGGGTGACGCCTGGCACCTCACGGCGCTCCGTGGCCGCGTTGGCCACGTACACACAGGCAAGTCCACGGTCACATGCGGGGCCCATGGGAGCTGCCACAGTGGGGAGGATCTGGTACAAGAATGAGCAGAAGGCTCCAGGTGCAGGTGCCACGTCACAGGTGGGGCACCAGGCGCTCAGGAAAGAGCTGTCCCCTCCCCGTGGTCCAGCTCAGAACCCCCACCTAGACCCCGACTGCACACTTCCAGGCCTCTCCAGCCCCCAGGGCAAGCGCTGCAGGCTCTGCAGCCAGCCCACCCCTGGCCACCTTCCCTCCTCCTGTGTGTGTTGGGGGACCGTGCCCCAGACAGCCTCCACCCCACAACAAGGACCCCAGCAACCGGGGGGTGCCAGCGGGGCCTGCCTCCGCCCACACAGCCAAGGGCGCATCCGAGCCGCAGCCGCGCCTGTCCTCCCGGGAGCTTCCCCCTCAGGCCTCCGGACACCCGGGGCGGGCTGGCTGCCCCCCCCCACATGAGCAGCCGCCTCGGGCCGCAGGAGACCCCCCAGGGTGCTGGGGGCCCTCCGCCTTCCAGCCGCCCGAGTCCCGCTCAGCCCCGACCGGGGCTCGCTCCTTGCGCGGCTTCAGGCGGGCCAGCTCCGGCCATCCTCGCGGGGCGGGAAGGACCCAGAGCAAACGGGGCAGCGAGGGCCCGCTTACCTCCATCACGGCATTGAGGCTAGTATCACAGCCCAGGCTCAGCTCCGTGCCCGGGACGCTGTTGCTTATGGTGGTGGGCAGGACGCACACGGGCACGCAAAACTCCCGGTGCTGCTTGCGCGCCTTGGCCAGCAGGAGCGAGCTCTCGAAAGCCTGGAGCGGCGGGAGGCCGGTCAGCGGGGCGCCCCGGGGCTCCCGGGAGATGGAAGGTGTCGGGGGTGGGGGGGCCCAGGGGAGGCGGCGCGAGCAGGCGGGCAGCAAAGCAGGGGCCGGAGGCGGCGGCCGGTCCTTGGCGCCTGGGAGGTGGGCTGGGGCCGTCAGAGGGCCCGGGAGCCGCGAGCCTCTGCGCTCCCCAGGCCCCCGTGACCCCCGCCGCCCGGGACGCCAAGGACGCGGGCTGTGGCCACGCGCAGGCCAAGGTTAGTGGAAGTACTCGTTAGTGTCCGCCCCCCACCATCGCCCCACGGCCACGCGCGCTCCTCCGCTCGGGACTCCCCCCACCCCTGCCCGGAGCACGGGCCCGCTGTGGGGCCACGCACAGCTGGAGGCGGAGCCGGCCTTGGGGGCACGTGCTCCCCAAACACCCTGCTCCTGGGGCGGCGGCCGGGGCGGGCGTGGAGGCCTGTGCGGGTAGCGCACGGAGTGGCCGGCACCATGCAAGGGGGCGCGCTCCAGCCCCTCCGTCTGCAGCCGCGCGTGGAGCCCAGGCAGGCAGGCGGCTGAGCCCAGGAGGCCAGAGGCGGCTGGCACCTCCGAACCCAGGTTAGAACCCCAGGAACGCCCTCCGTCCTGGTTCCTGTTGCTCCTCCTTCCCTTCGATCTTCGGGAAGCCACCGGGCCCTCCTGTGGGGACGGGACGGCCTGCCAGGACGGGGCCGGCACCAGGAATGTGGCCCAAGGCCCGGGGGCAGCGATGCACGGCTCGGAGCTCTGAGTGCACAGCGCGTGGAGGCGACAGGCCCCGCGGAGAACGACCCTGGCTCTGACTCCCTGCACTCCTGACCCGGGCCGGCCAGCAGGGCAGCAGCCACCCTCTGGCATTCGCGGCACCTCGGCCTCGGCGCAGACTGGGGCGCATCGTGCCACTTCTGGGGACCCCAACGCAGCCGTGGGGGGACGGCTCTCTGGACCCCTGCTCCAAGGGGCCGGGCCTGCAGCCTCCACGACACGCGACACGCACAGAGCTCCGTCCATTCTGAGGGACACCGGGAAGTGGAGCGTTCACACTGGCAGAAGGAAGTCACCCGTGAGGACAGTGACGGAGGAGCCCAGGAACGCGACAGTCCCTGCGGCAAGGCCACCTCCCAGGGCCTTGGCACTGCGGGCGGCAGGGCCGTGCTGAGGTCGGGGGCCAGCATCATCGCTCGTCATCGCCAACGCACCCCAGGGGCCGAACCCAAACACCACAGGCGCTCGGCCCTCAGCACAGCCACATCCGGACACGAGGCCACAGGCCCGCGGGTGGCCCATCTGGGAAGGAGGTCCTGAGGGAGGCGCACAAACCCACGGTGAACTCACTTTGGTCCCTGGTCCCCGAGGGCCTCTTGGATCCTGCGGAGCAGATGGGGAGGGATGTGGACCGCCCAGTGACCCGTCACCTCAGGCCCCTGAGGCCAGCCCTGCCGGGTTCCAACCCAGATCCGAACCTCCTAAGGAAGACACGCCTTCACCGCAGCTCATAAAAACACAACGCTGTGGGAAACCAAGGGATGTGCACACGCCGTGCCCACACCAGGGCCCCTACAGCACCAGGACCGTCTCCCCACACTCAGCAGCGGGCACCCAGGCTCCCACCCAGGTCACAGGCAGGACCAGGACCACGGTGCCGGGCAGGTCACCCTTGGGCTTGGGGCTTCGGCGCACACCTACTCGCCCAGTGAGGGTTGGCCTGGCACCAGCACCAACACAAAGCTGCCCACTATAACTTGGTAACTGGCTTTGAGCAACTCAGAGGAGAAACCAGATTCAAGACATCACAGGACAAATTTCCAAATCCCTCCACAGGGAGCAAAGCACCAGGATCACTTAGAGCTTCCCTACATGTTTAGGTTTTCAAATTTTGAGCAACACCCATGTACCCGATCTTTATAACCTGGAAAACATGTCTCGTAGCGGAGGAGCCTGGCAGGTGCCAGAGAGGGCACGTCGGATGTGGCAGGGAGACGAACACCAGCCGGGGCCAGGGCCCCAGACAGCCCCCCAGGCCCCACCCGCCCCGGGAGTTCCAATCAAGTGACAACGAGGAAACACGAACTTCCACTTGCTTCTACTGAGCGTAAGCAAACTCCAGCCAAGGGCAGAGAAAAGGGCAGTAAAGCACTGGTGAAGGTCATGGACAGTGAGGGACGGACATCGACCCTCCCACGGCAGGTGCAGCCGGTCAGGAGCGGAATCGGCTCACGGTGGCCAGAGCAGGAGCAACAGTCACCAGGACGGGGCGCGCGGTGGCCCAGCAACGGGTTAGTGGTGCCAACAGGGCCGCTCCAGCGGCGGAGACCCCGGAGACACGGGGCAGAGCTTTTTAGTAAAGAAACCACAGAAAGTTTAAGGAGCAGAGAATAGCGAAATAGGACAAAACAGAAAAACGCAAGCGCAAGGCATTCCTTACCATCCGATTTTTATTTAAAAAGCATTTCTTTTATGTACCGGCACTAGAGACAGGTTTGAGCCCACAGGGTCAAGGAGGAAAATCCGAGAGCAACATTCACAAGAAAACTACTGGGGAATCTGCAGCAAAAGTTCAGACGCCAGATTATAAAGAAGAAGAAACGTGTCTGAAGCTCCCGCGCCATCTCCACAGCGTGGCTTACACACGTGGTAACACGGGCCGGGTCTGTCCTGCTACTGCCCTGTGGCAAGACGCAGGATGGATGCCACAGGGACTCAGGTCGGTGAACAAAGTCACAAGACCTCAAACATCCATGCACAGCCATCAGACCCAGGATTTATCACAAATCACGTCACGGGAATAAAGTGAATTTGGCCCTGACAAAAAAAAATAAATAAATAAAACCACTACACTGACTTTAACGAGTATTCGAATCACAAAACCCTAATACACAAGTACTTGAGCTGTAGATGCTCCCTGTCACTCGATGGGCCTCAGCGGGCACACGGCATCCTGGCCGCGGGGCAGGAAAAGAGGTGGCAAGAAGCCACGGCTCTGGGCATTGGATTAAAATCATCAGGCTTTTTTTTTTTTTTTTTTTTTTAAAGACCTTTCTGGAAACAGACCCAGGTGTCACTCCGGTCTCTAGTGCGCTGGCAGATAAAAGCGGGCCAGGTGCCCTCGGGTTAGTGTCTGCGGCACCTGCTTTGCTGGCCACGCCCACTTACGTCGGTGATGGTGTTCAGGGCGGTGTCCGCGCCGATGCTGAAATCGGAGCCAGGCACGTTGTTGGAGACAGTGGCTGGGACCATTACCATGGGGACACAGAACTCCTCGTACTTGTCGCGGGCGGCTGACAGCTCCAGCAGGCCCAAGTAGGCCTGTCAGCCAGTGTGCAGGGGTGGGGGCAGGGGGGAGGTGGGAGAGGTGCAAAGGGGCCGTTAAAAACACAGTAAGGCGTTAGGGTCACAGGGAAGCGACACCACGGCTCCTGTCCGCAAGAGTCGTGTTATTGGAGGTCCTTAACGTTTTCTTCAAAGCAAATGGGAAAGTTACTACGGGACCGATCTTGGTTAAATAGACATGTTAAGGAGTGGGGTCCAATGGGCACGGGACGCCCCGTCCTGTCCCAGCTCCAGGCCTAAGCTGCAGGGGGATGCCCGTTCCTGCCCCTAGAAATGCCACAGAACATGCCGGGCAGGGACGCACTGGACGGGGATCCCGCTCTGGCTCCCGGGTCAGCGGCTGCCACCAGGGGAGCGCCCCGCCGCAGCGTCCCGGGACCCAGGGGTGCCCCCACCCCACCCAGAAGCCTGCGCACAGCTCACCCCAGCCCTCCGGTCCTAAGGGGCCCGCGGAGGCAGCCACGGGGACGTACCTCGAACCCGCCGATGATGAGCAGCGCATTGATGCTGTGGGTGCGCATCTGCTGGGCGATGTCCTCCAGAAACTTCCCGGGCAGCGTGCTAGAGGCAGTTGGGGGGGACGTGAGGCCAGCCAGCCCTGCCGAGGCCCCCCCGCCCCGCCCCAGCCCGCGGTCCCCAGGAGCAGCGCCAGGGAAGCAAGGCTCCGCTGTATTCAAAAATCAATCGCTCCATCAATAGATGGGAAGAAACGCACGGCAGCCGGACCTAAAAGAATCCTACTGCCTCATCGGGAAAGAACACAAACTGCACCACAACAGCGTGTGAACATTCGTAGTAGCGCTTTGAACGGAAACTTCCTATTTGGAATCCGGTGCGAGCCACGCCCACCTGAAGCCCCACGCGCTCCCACTCACGCCTCTCCTGCTCTATCACCTAGAACCATTGGCAGGGCCCACGCATAGGGACCAGCAGCCGTGCGTGGGGGCGCAGGTGGTGGGGGGTCTGGGGCCTGCGGTGCACACTCTTGCTCCCAAGGGAGCCTGCGGCCCACAGAGCACCCCGGCCGGGCTCTGCGGGGCCCTGCTGCACCCGCCACGGGGCCTGCACAGCCCCGGCGGTCAAGGACCCCGGGAGGACAGCCCCCATGTCGCGGGCCTCGTCTCTGCCCCAGGGCGCACATCGGGGACCCCCCAAGCACGACCCAGGGCTCTGGGGGGGTGGTGGCCCGGGAGCCCACGCCAGCGCCCTTCGGGATGCCTTCCCAGAGCGAACAGGGGCAGCTGCTGGTCTAGGACGGGGGTCCCCCTTCCTGAGCACGGGGCACGATGGACCCAGGGATTTACCGTTTGGTCCCGAGGATGGAGCCTCCTTGGCCGGTCCAGCCTCCGACATCCCCCCAGCCGATTTCCTTCACCTGAGGAGCACACACATGGTCCCACGGGAAGCGACCAACGAGGGACCCACCCCCATCGCAAGGCTGAGCAGCTCGGCGGCCCCGGGGTGAAGCCCGCCCCCCACGTCCCGCCACGCACAGCAGACCCAGGTGTGGCCACGCTCTACCCCTGGGAATCAGGTGCGTCTTGGTCGATGTAAGAGACCGCCCCTTCAATAAGGCTGGAGGAGACGTGAGGGACCCAGCGGCGGCCAGCCAGATGTGCACCCGCGCTCCTGGGGCCCCTCCCGCCTCGCCCCTCAGGGCGAAGGTCTCATCCTCCGACCGGCGCCCTGGGGGTGCCCTCTGCCGATTCCCCCCCCAGCTCCGTCTTCGGCCCATGCTCCCTACGGCCCCGCTGCTCCCCGGACGCCTCCCCCAGGCCATCCCGCGACCCCTCCAGCTGTCCCCATCCTGCCCTAAACCCTCTGTGTTCCCCGAGCAAAAGCCAAGTCCTCCCAGTCACCTACAAGCCCCCGCCCCTTCCACCTCTCCCCTGTGCCCCCCAACTCCCCGCTGCTGGGCCCCCTGAGCCCACCGTCCCAACCCCAGTGCCCTGGCGCTGTCCCGGGCCTGCCGGCACGCCCTCGCAACCACAGGCTTGGCGTCTCCGTCCCCAGCCTAAGACCCCCTTCCCAGGGACCTGCGTCTGAGAGTCCCAGGGCGGACCCTGCTCTGTGCCCCGTGGGCGCTGGCCCTGCTCGCAGCCCACACCCTGAGCTCCACCTCCTGAGGCTGCACCCCTGCCCGCAGAGGGCACTTTGCTTTCTCCCTGACCCGGCTTCCCGGGAGTAAGGACTCTGTGCACTGCCGGGAGGTAAGACAACCGATGTCATCCCGTGGGGCACGCTGTGGCCTGTGACCCAGGTCTCGTTCACCAGTGTCTCTGTGCCTCAGTTTCCACGTAAGGAGAAGGGGACTAATACTGCAGGTTTACCACGAGATTTCAACGAGTTAACGTGTGCGCATCCCGTAGGAGCAGGAAGCGTATGCAGTTAAGCGCTCAACATGCGTTTGTTCGCTTTTTCCACCAAAGCTTCTGTCCGAGTGCTTGCCGGCCTCATGCGCTTGGCCTGCAGCGTCCCAGGTCCCCTCCCCCACTAAGGCCGGAGCCCACGAGCCCCGCTGCCTATGGCTCCTGGAGAAAACCGCGTGGCGCGCTCCACGCTGAGCCTCAGGGCAGGGCCCAGGACGCGGCCCCAGACAAGTCATCCCCGAGGGCAGCGGCTGTGTTCACCACCCGATGGAGCCCTGGTGTGAGGCTGGGAAGGCAGCTCCTGTTTCCCGCAACGTCCCCCGGGGTCTCACCTGGCCTTTGGCGAAGCCCTCAAAGCCGTCGTAGATGGCGAGCATCTTGTGGCCATCGGCGATGCCCACCCGCACGGCCGAGCGAACGGCGGCGTTCATCCCGGCGGCGGGCGCCCCCACGTTTATGACGGCCACGTTACAGTTGCTCTGCAAGATGAGAGGGCACGGTGCGTCCCTACCCCACGCCCCGGGCACATGCTGAGCGCACGGCCCGGGAGGCTGGGGGCGAGGGTCCGCGGAGAACACGGTGGGGGGGTGTCCCCTACCTTCACAATCTGATCATCTGGGAACTTGATGGCAAGCCGCTTGTAGGTGTTGAGGTTGGTCTCGAAACTCCTGGAAGGACAGGGCGCCACGGGCCCGAGGTTAGAAGGGCTCCCCTGGGAGGTCACCTGAGCCAGATGCAGATGGTCCAGGCACCTGCCTGGGGCGCTCGGGGCAAGCAGCAGGCCCTGGCGTCACCCCACGCCAAGGCCCCGGTATTCCGTTACATAAGGAGCGTGCCGTGTACGCGGCCGAGAAACTTGGTCTCTCGTACACCCGAGTGTCTCTCAAAACGCCATCCTTGGGCGACTTTCCATCGTCACCGCGCTAACCTCTCCTCCACCCCACCGGCCAGAACAGAGACAGCAAACCAGCGCGTGCCCCCGGCTACCCATCGCGTCCCCACGGCCGGAAGGGGCGCAGCCCCGGAGCACATCTCAGCAGCAGCAAAGGCCCCAGGGACGCAGCAGCAAAGGCAGCAGCAAAGGCCCCAGGGACGCAGGGCCCTGCAGAAGGTCACCTGCCGCGGAGCCGCACGGCATCCTTGAATCTCCTCTCGTCCATGGCCTTCTGCACGTCCTGGGTCTTCAAACAAACATGCAAGAGAGACTGTGTCAAGGCTCAGACGCCTGTGGACAGGCCGCCGTGCTGGCCGCCTCCCGCACGCCGACCCTCCAAGGCCGCCAGCCGGACACCTGCCACCGCCCGGCGGCTGCCAGGGACAAGCCAGGCCCGCCTGGCTCAGGCCGCTAAGAGGGCTGTGAGGCCACGGCCAGCAACACCGGGCGGGAGATCCCGGATCCACCTCCCGCCCCACCTTGGGGGCCCCCGGGTCCTGGGGAAGCTTGTGGAAGCCCACGTGGCACCAACCAGCCACAGACTACGGACAGGACGGCGAGCGCGTGGACGCTGCAGCTCACCATCTGCACACACTCCACCAGGGGCAGGCGCACCGCCTGGTTCCCGCTCAGCGACACCACGCAGGCCGGCGTCTCCGGGGTGGCCTGGAGGAGGGCAACCACGGCCTCCACCCCCATGCGACTGGCCTGGAAAGGACAATCACGAAGGTCACAGACCGGGTCAAAGGCCAAGGCAGCAGCACCCCCACACCCGGCCCCCGCTCCACAGACGCATGACCACACCCTCAGCAGGTACAACATGGGCGGAGGCCTGTCCCCCGTTACTCAGCCGGACTCCAGCTGCCTCCCTGCCTCCCGTCCTCCTGGCCTTGGGGCTCTGCTGACCCCAGGGCCTGCGTGCACAAACCACACGGGGGCTCTGTTCCCGGGGTCCCGGCCACCCTCAGCCCTCGGGTCTGGGGTCTCCCTGCATCTGCACGTCCTGGATGGGCCACCCCAGCACAGGCACAGACTGTCCCCTCTCGCCCCCAGGGAGGGCACCTGACCATTTGCATCCTCACCAAAATCCGGTCGAAGGCCGAGGGAGTCCCTCCTCTCTGCACGTGCCCAAGTATGGTCACCCGCGTGTCATATCCCAGCTGTGTGACCACGAGCTGCAGAGACAAAGAGCGTTAACGCGGGGGCTCGGCTCGCACGAGGGGGCGAGGGGCAGTCATCCTTCCCCTCCCCCTCCTGCTTCCCACTGACGTGGAAACAAATACTATTTTCCAATCTTCACTTCCTAGAAGGTTTAACGTTGAGCTTTTTTTTTTTTTTTTTTTTTAAAGAATGTCTTTATTACCAAAAAATAAAACCCTGGCCTGTCCTGCCTTGCAAACGAACATAAGTAAGGTGATCAAAAATAAAGAAACGGACACGTCTCCCTGACCATCGCGCCAGTCGACCGCGGCGTACCTCGGGCGGGGCGCCACCAGCGGCTGGGCCACCGTCCTCGCAGGAGGAGGACAGCAGGCCGGGGTTGCGGAAGCCGGGGGCCCCTCGCTCTGCCCTTCATGACCCCGTCCGTCTCAGCTTTGCCCCGGAGGGAAGGAGAACCTTTGCCCTGACCCCTTCCCCGGGCTCGGCACTGGTCACACCCAGACACCAGGCTGCAAACCTACGCACATGGCGTCCTCGGCCGTGAGGGACAGCTTCCGCCGCAGCCCGCCTGTCTGTGTGTCTGTCTGTCGGGAACGTGTGCCGTCGCCTGCCCAAGTGGACAGCCCGCCCCTGGGACCCCGCCCCCTGCCCCCTCCGTCTCCCTAGGGCCTCTGGGAATATTCGCGACCCTAAGACTCAAGCCGTTAGAGTCCTGAGTCATTACAGAAGCATCTCCAAACCCCAGGAAGGACAGAAAGCGCTTTAGTGATGACCACACCCGCGCCAAGGGCGGACCCCGTGCTGCGTCCCCAGCTGGCCGCCGAGGAGAACCGCAACTGACGGACACACTCACCTCCTTGATCTGCTCAGAGGTGATAGGCTTATTCTGGGTGTCTATGGCGCCCTCGGCCACGATGATGATATTCAGTCTCTTTTTCCGGGCACGGTTCTAGGGAAGTAGAAAATGAGCCGCCTCAACCCCTGAACCATCTCCACGACAGACAGGCCCAGGGCCCTTTGCCCCGGGCGAGCTGGCCTCTGTCCAGGGGAAACCTTCACCAGATTTCACAAGCGGGTTTCCGACTACCTGGGCGGGTAGGTGGAGGCGGGGGTAGGTGGAGGGGAGGGACACATGGCTCCAGGCGCGGCCGCGCTCCTTTGCCATCCGGCCCCAGGAGGCAGTGAGCTCAGCCCCGGGTCCCCGCAGGGCATCTATACCGCAGGCCAGGCCTCCAAGCTCCTCCAGCAGCCAGCGCGGCCCGCCACCCCCCTGCAGACCTATCCAGGAAGGCCGGACTTCCCAGCCCCCGCAGCCAGAGCACAGGGCCAGGGCCTCGCAGGAAGCAGGAGGTAGGAGGGTGGGGAGGGAGGGCGGAGGGGCACACCTGTGCCCGCACCTGCACCCACACCTGCACCTGCGCCTGCACCTGCGCTCGCACCTGTGCCCACACCTGCACCCGCACCTGCACCCACACCTGCACCCACACCCGCACCTGCCTCCCCACAGGCCCCGGCGGCCATCACCCAGCAGCACCCAGAAATCCTCCTCGGCCCGTCTGCTCTCCATCACATCCCACGTCACGGCCCCTCCCGTGGAGGCCGTGGGCCCCGGAGTGGCCAGTGCCTGAAGCTGCCCCTGCCTGTGGCGCCCGGGGCGCATCACCCAGGGGGTGGTTCCGCGCAGGCCCACCCGGTGCCTCCTCGGGCATCACGTGCTCACTGGCTTGTCTTTGAATAGACATAAACGTGCTCAACTTCGAAGAACTTGCTGGTCACAAGTATTTTCTAAAAGGTGTAAAGCTGTGGCTTCCAGAGTGGCTGTGACGTGTCCGTGAACGTGGGATGGGCCCCAGAGCCACGGCGTCCACATACCACACTCTCCGGAGGCTGCCAGAGGAACAGCGTCCTCTCCACCGTGCGGGAAGATAGGCCCCTGGCCCCACAGGTGCCCAGCACCTGGACCACCCCAACCCCCCGTGCTTGTGGAAGCGCTCGGGTGGCAGCGGGACCCACAGCCCGTGGGGAGTCAGGACTTGGACGCGGGGTGCTGAGCCCAAAGCCCCCCTGGGGGGAGAAGCCGAGACCAGCCCTAGGCCCGGGGCGCCTACCCTCATGTGGAAATGCCCGGGACGTGGGGCGAGGGCCCGGGCCTGACAAAACGTTCGGGAAGACTCGCAGTGAGCAATGGGAATTCATTACAGACGCGGTGATCTCAGCTGCTTCCGCACGAGGAGCCCGAGCCCTCCGCCTCGGCTCGGCCCATGCTCAGGGCAGGGGCGCAACACGCTCCCGCCGTCCCCGCATACGGGAACGCACGGATCTGAAACCCACGGAGTCTGCAGACGAGACCATGCGGTCATGGCAACAATGGGCACCTAAAGCTCAGCTCCTAAACCCAAATAGGGTGTCAGCCCTGCCACCGGCCCTGACCTCCACCCTGTGTGCACCCTTCCCCCCACCATCTCCACCACCGAGCGTGCTCTTCCCTGACCCACACCCTCCCGTCCCCCCAGCTCCACCATCATGCACCCCCGACCCCTGACCCCCCGACCTCCACCCCTGTGCACCCCCTCCCCCCAGCTCCACCATCACGCACCCCTTCCCTCCTCCCCCCCACCTTCACCCCCGTGCACATCTGTGCAGCGGGCCTGTTTCCTCGTCTCCGGGTGCTGCCTGCAGGACTTGGCCTGACCCCGGGGGCCCTGGACCAGGTCCGGGGGCATCACGGGGGCGGGAGGACAGCTGGCAAGCACAGGCACAGCCCCTGGGGAATGGGACCACGGGAGCGTCCCTGCGATTACAGACTCAGCACATATCCTCAGGCCACACAGAGGTACTGTCCAAGACCAGTGCCACCCCGTCAGGCAGCCACGGCCCCACAGCGGCCGCCGGGGAGCGCTGCCCTCATCCACAGCCAGAACCAGGACAGGACCAGCGGCTTGAGCGCGTGGTCAGCAATCCCGGGGCCTGGGCGCGCGTGCCCTGACCCGTCCGCAGCCGCCAAGCCTCGGCCCCAAGTGCACGGGGCCTCCCGGGAAGCGCTGGCCTTCCAGCAGTTCCCCACCTCACTGAAGGTCAACAAAGCTTTTCGGTACGTCCCCCAAACGCCTCTCTTGGACCCTGTCACCTGGAAGGTGGTGGCAGGCTCTCCCGGCACGCAGAGCGCGTGTGCTTGCTGAATACGTCTGTGACTCGCCTGGGCCGCCCACTGACGGTGATGACACGGGAGGGAAATGCAGCACCCGCCGGGGCTTCTGCGCCGGGAGCGAACCCCGCACACCCCCCAGGGAGCCATCCCCCGGGAAGCCGTCCCCCGGGGACACAGAGCGGGGCACACAGGCCGCCGCGGGCCACACATGGAGAGGCCTGGTCAGAGCCACGGGAACCCCACCCCACCTGACACACGCCCGCCGCTGGGGACACACGGGTAGCCAGGTCACACACACCCCACGACACCGCTAGGACTCGCTCCAGAACCGCGGAGTCTCCACCTGTGTGACCCCAAGCCAACGGGGAATCCCCCAGGCCGCCGCCACACGTCGTGGTCAGGCGGTGGGACCAGCAGCCCCGGCCGTCGAGGGACACGCACGTTACCTCTGAGAGCTTGATGCACATATTCTCCTGCCAACCCTCTTCTGGCGGCGATTCCGGAAGGAACACCCAGTCGGCGCCACAGGCCAAGGCGCTCACCAGGGCGAGGTACCTGTCCGGAGCAGCATTGGCCGTGTCAGGCTGCCACCAGGAGCCACAGCGCGGAGGCCACCGGGGCGGATGCGCATCGGTGACCGCGGGCTCCACGGGGCAGCATCGGCCCTGTGGGGCGCAGGGCTCTCGAGGGGCCGCGCTGAGGTGGCGACGCGTACATACCCGCAGTGTCTCCCCATAACCTCGAGAACAAAGGTCCTCTGGTGGCTGCAAGAGAGACAAAGGAAACGTCCACTTACCACCACGCGGCCCACGTGACAGGCAAAGAGGCACGTGCTTTCCTTGCCAGCTGTGCAGAAAGCCTGCCTCGTGTCGGTGGCAGGCACCTGTGGGCCACAAGCACCTGCCCCGTGATGGCACCTGCCCCATGATGGCATCTGTCCCGTGATGGCACCTGCCCCATATGGGCCACAAGCACCTGCCCCGTGATGGCACCTGCCCCATGATGGCATCTGTCCCGTGATGGCACCTGCCCCATATGGGCCACAAGCACCTGCCCCATGATGGCACCTGCCCCTGTGAGCCACAGGCACCTGCCCCGTGAGGGCCACAAGCACCTGCCCCGTGATGGCAGCACACAGCTGAGCATCCAGAGGGCCCATTCTCTGCAAAAGCAGATGCCACTGTGCTAGCATCTCAAGGTTGTATGGGCAAAGGGGCCTCAGGGTTACACCCGCCCAGCGTGTCACCCACACATGCTCATACCCCCGGGCACCCGCCGCATCGCTCAGCACACGCAGGACAGCGAGCCGGCCGCCTCCGTGGCCCCCAGGCACCGACAGCCACTGGATCACGGACGGGAGGCAGCACTTTCCCCGCACCCGCAGTGTCCTCGAGCGCCCATCAAGCCAGGCCCGGAGCCATGGCTGGCCTGCTGTTCCCGTGGGGACCTTGCTGGGGTCCCGTTGGGGTCGTTTTTTCTAAAATCGGGGGTAGGTGTAACTTTTTAAGTCGAAAATAAAAATCAACAGGAAACAGTTCTCTAGCTCTGGTTTCGGACCTTCAGGAGCAACGCCGTATCCGATCACCCACCGGGGACACCCACGGATGTCTACACCGCAGCACAGAATGTCCGTCTGGGGAACCTCCCAGGGCCGACACGGACGTCCACACCGCAGCACATGTCAGCCCCATGCCCCTCCCGGGGCACTGCTCGTGCGTTACCTCTGGGCGGTGGTCATGATGGCGTCAACGACCTCGATGATCCTGTGCAAGGCAGAGTCGGTGCCGATGGTCATGTCCGTCCCGCAGAAGTCGTTGTCGATGGAGCCCACCATGCCCACGACGTTGAGGTACGCGTGCTTCTGCACCTGCTCCTTGTCGATCTCACCTGCGTGGGAAACGGGCCCGTGTGACCAGGAGCCGCCCGATGCCCCTGCAGCGGGCTGCTGAGCACCGGGCAGCAGCCGCCGGCCTGCTGTTTTGAACCACCTCGTTCTGCACACGTGGGGCGACGGGCACGTGGGGTCCTGACACTAACAGGAAGGAAGGCCTGTCCGTGCTGGTGTTGGGCAGTGGCCCGGGCACATGTCCCTCTGGAGAGGATGCGGCCCCATCAGAGGGGGGTCCTGGGGGCGCACG
The DNA here is from genome assembly GCF_003254725.2 of Canis lupus dingo. Taxonomy (NCBI): domain Eukaryota; kingdom Metazoa; phylum Chordata; class Mammalia; order Carnivora; family Canidae; genus Canis; species Canis lupus. The sequence goes on from NC_064244.1 coordinate 30,776,086, forward strand.
TTCCCGGCCACGCTGGGGCTGCTGGTGGCAGGGATGTACCCGCCAGCTCGCGGCAAGGACTGTGCAGTTGTAGGTGTGCAATCGGGAGGGGCAGTCGGCAGGGCGCCAGGGGTGGGGGGGGACCAGGGCCACCCGAGCCACGACGACGGCCGACAGCCACCTGCACTCCCCAGACCCGGGGCTCGGGGCGACCGACTGCCTCTGCCTCGTTCACACCTGAACACCGGAGGGTTCCCTGGCGAGGGATGGCCCTCATGGCCCGGCGGGTGACAGGGAACCCAACAACGGAGCGCAACTGCATCTCCGCTCATGTCCTGGCAACAAGTGGACACTCGGGAGCCTGTGCGCCCTCCCCTCGCCCCCCCATGTCCCCACATGGGGACCCCCGGGAAGCCTATCTCAGGGCTCCGTGAGCACCACCCGGAACCGGGTCAGATGGGCGGTGCCCGGTGGGGAACAGGTGCACAGGACCCGCTGTTCCCGAGGCACAGAGTGCAGGGCCCGGAGAGGGGGGACTGGGCAATCGCGCCGTCCCCAGCACGTGCATCTGCGTAGTCGGCTGGGCGGATGCAAGAGCTCGGAGCTCTCTGGGGGCAACGGAGAGCCCACGGGGGCGACGCGCAGGCCCGGGCTGTACCGTGTTGGGCCAGCTCCTCCAGCAGCCCGCTCCACTCCTTCCGGAAGATGTTGGCTCCCGTGAGGCTCCCGTCCCCGCCGATCACGCACAGGTTGGTGATGCCCCGCTGAACCAAGTTACACGCGGCTTTCAGGCGACCCTCCCGCGTCCGGAAGGCTTTGCAACGGGCACTGCCGATAATGGTCCCTCCCTGGAAGACAAAGGACGTGGTGTTTATCATCCTTCCTCCCGCGGGACAGGAAGCAGCGGAGCTGGCACACGCGCCGTCACCTGCGGGACCCACGAAATCTGGGCTCCCCTGGGGCCCATGTATTCAGGTGTGGGTACAGCGGACAAGGCTCGGCACCGGGCCCAGGACGTCAGGTAAACGCCGAGGAGGAGAGTCCGGAGGCGCCCCAGCCTCCCGGGGGCCCTGGGGTGGGGGTGGCCAGACCCCACCGCCCGGCCTCCCTCAGGCCCAGGTGGCACGGCCCCGTCCGCCAGAGCTCGCCGTGCGCGCAGGCAAAGCAGGGACCTGGGAGCCAGAGGATTCCTGTTTGCCCAGGCGCCCCGCCCACCTCTCCAAGGCCAAGTCTCAGGAAAACTCAAGTCGGATCACGCAAACTGCCAAGAGCGAGAGGCCACGACTCCTCACACTTGGTCTTTTGATCACGAAAGATTCCCGGGCATTGGGAGAAAAGAGCAGGACCCTTCACGTCCCCCGCGATGTGCTCACAAACCTCTGTGGTGTGTCCTCCTCCAAGGACACCCCTGGGTCATAAGCACAGGGAGCGGCGGGAGGGCCGTGGGGATGGTAGGTCCGGGTCACCCGGTTCCCTGGATCAGACCTGACCGGGAGCCATCGGAGGGTCACGGGATTTCGCCCCACTGGAAGCTGCCCGGGCAGCTGGTCCACACCGAGGGGGTCACATGCTGGGGGCTCGGCGGGAAGCCGCGGCTGAGGAAGGCGCAGAGGTCGCGCGGCCCGTCCTGTGTCGCCGGGTGGGGACAGCGCCCAGGACAAGGCGCCCCCCGCATGGGGTTTAGGTCAGGACCTCGGAAGACGCCGCCCTGATGCTGGCAAGTAGTGCTCCCCACAGAGGCCTCACCGGCCGGTCCGCCTCCCAGGACAGGGCACAGGGGTCCAAGTGCAGGCCCCACCAGCTTACAGGGTACGCCCGCCATCACCTCCCGCGGGGTGACGGGCGCCAGCCGATCCAGAACGTGCTGCGGGTCCGGGGGCGCGGGGTGCCGGGTGCCCACGCCGTGACAGGGGTTCTCAACAGCCGCATCGTCGGCCTTTCTGTCATGGGAACGTCTAAGGCCTATGTTTTTAGCAACGTTCAAGGTCATAGTTATCGTGCAGCAGCGTGGACGTTCCCGAAGGTGCGAGGCGTGACGATCTTACACTCGCCCCGTAGGGTGATCACCATGCTCCAGCTCACGAGCTCGTCCGTCACCTCTGGCTCCTGTCTGTGTGCGTCGACAGCGAAGATTTATTCTCAGCAACTTTCAAGGGTACAATGCAGGGTCCTTAACCACAGCCACTGCGCTGTACGTTCCAGAAGCTGTTCGCCTTCTGCCTGAAGTCAGGGCCCGGCGTCCAGCAGCGGGTCCCTGTCTGCACCCCCCCCCCCCCCCGCCCAGCTCCCGCCAGCCATCAGCGTGTCCTGCTTGTCAGCTGAGCTTAGGTCCCCCAGGGTAGGGGGTGGCGTGTGTCCATCTCTCAGTGGCCGACCCACGTCGGCCTGTGGGTTGCCCCAGAGGTGCGCACGCCGTCCCGGCCGCGCGGGTCCCCCCGCCTCTTACGGGGGAACGTGCTCCACTTCCACCCGGACACCACGGGAACGGGATCCACGCTGTTGCGCAGGTGCCCACGGCACGGCGGTGCCAGCTCGTGGCTCCCTTCTCTTAAAATATTAACGGGTACGTCTCAACAGGTCCAACCGCCAGTGAAGAGCTTATTGTCAAGTCCGTTCTTCCCACGTAATCCGCCTCGTAATCCGCCTCCCACCAGGCCTGGAGGCTTCCCCGAGCTAGTGTTTGGGGAATTTGCAGGCAGGAAACAACGAGGCAGATTTCTTTTAAATTCAAAGTAAGCAATTGCTCTGCCTGCAGCTGGTACTTGCCTCATTCTTGTGCACATCAGAGCAATTAGCCCCGACGGCTCAGGCTGGAACAGGGAGGCTGTGTTCCTCTAAGGCCCTGGGAGGCCCTGGGAGGCCACCCTGGGGGACCGTTCCCAGGCCTGCCTGCACTGACACCAAGTGATGGAGAATCCAGGGGGCGGGGGCATTGGCCAAGAACGAGGCACCAACACACCCAAGCCGCCTCGGGGCTCATCCGCTCTTAAAACAAAGGCAAACCCCGAAACCACTAGGAGGACCCCAGTGAAGGCTGGCGGCCGCTAAGGACCCTTGGCGGCAGGAACACTGCTCCGTCCGCAGGATGGAAAAGCCAACCTGGGAAACCCGCACGAGAGCCGTAGCTTCAGCTCAAATCCCCGCGCGGCTGGCTGCCCAGGGACGGATCCCGGGGACGGGCGGCTTGTGACTGTCCTCCGGGGCCTCGGGGCCGCCCCGGGGCTTCGTGCTGAGCAGGAACCTTGTCCTGGCTCAGCCCCCTCCCACCCCCCGCGGGTCCCCGTCCCCCTCATCACAGGGTGTACAGTCAGCCACTGCTTGCCCACCCAGTCCTGCCCTGGGAGCCTGGGGGGCCCGACTCCCCCAACCGGGCCCCGGTGCCCCTGGCAGGTGGAGGCGCCAGGACGGGGCATGGCCAGAGGGCTAAGGGCAAAGCCAGACAGGAGCTCACCGCCCCTCACAGCCCCGGGGCCACCCGCTAGGGACCCGGGACCCGCTGGCCCCACCCGCACCTCCTGAACCTCCACGTCACCCCGTGTGTCCGCGCGGCTCATTCTCTGACTCCCTGTGATCCTGCAGCAAAGCTCCTTGAGGACTTGAACCGAAGGACAAAGCAAGGCTGTTTCCTCACCGGGCGAGGAGGGGAGAGGAACGCAGGCAGCAGGCTCACGCGTGTCACGTGCCGCCGCCGCCTCTGCACGAAAGGTTCGCAGCTGGGAGGGGGTGGGCTTTAGGGACCCGGAGCATTGGACTCGGCACGTACCACTTGCAGGATGCTCGAGACGCTTTCCCAGTCGGCCTCCACGATGTTGCTGCCGCCGTCGACCATGCCCTGGTAACCCTGCGGGCGAGAGCGGGAATCCTCGTGAGACGGGGTGACTGCTGAGCCGTCAGGTGGACCCGCGAACCCCGTGGGTGCGGACGACGAGGACTCCGAGCCCCGAGGGCCCCGGGGTTAGAAGCAGTGCGAGACCAGTGCTGGCCCGACGCATCGAAGGTGCACGAAAGCCACCTAATGGGTGCGACACGTGGGACCTTCTTGCCAGACCCGTCCCAGGTACCGGGGGGAACAAGACAGCATGCCTGTCACCCCACAGCACCTGAGCGCCTCAAACGGGGGGAAACTTACCCAAAAAGCGTCTGTAGTTTAACAAACTCCCATGCAAACAGTGCTGTCAATCACACTGCACACAAGAGCGCATGCCTGCCGGGGCCTCCGTTTCCCCGGGCGATCCACGCCCCCCCCATGGCGTGGATCTGAGAAAGCACCGCAGCCAGCGGTCCTCCCTACCTTCCAGGTCGGGGCTGCGGGCTCCCCGGGGGCAGCGTCAGCCTGCACTTTCCCCGGAAGCCCGAGGGCCGTGCCCTTCAGACCCCAAGCACAGCGGCTCTCCCCGGGCTCCCCCCGCAGGCCGCGCGACGCCGAGGAACCTGGGAACATCCACGAGCACCTTTACCTGCGTGACTCTCCCCAGGACGCTCAACTTTACAAAGGAACAGACCTAGTGGGTCATCAGCAGGGACTCAGAAGTCCTAACCAGGGGAGGTCAAGCAGGAAGGGGAAGGAAGGGGTCTTCAAGACGGCCCATAGGGCAGGGGACCGCGGCTGCCTTTCGGGGCCAGGGATGCGCGCTCCTACTATGCCCGCCCCACCAGAAGTCTGGCACAGACCGCGTCGTCTAACGTGCAACGCGCATCCACAGAGTGTTCAGTGCACAGAACGCGTCACGGTATCTTTATATCGTGAAACTTGGGGTTATGGGATTCTCTCTACGCCGTAGACAGCGCGTTCCCTGGACTTCTGGAAGTTACATGGGATGAACCTGCTCTCGACACCTGCTCTCGACGTTCAGTCGGAGCCTCCGTCCCCCTTCCTGTGTCACACGTAAACGAGGCTTCCATCAGCACCCGTGTCTGTGGATGCATGGGTCTCAGGTCACATAGATACACGTTGTGTGACACGTAATGTGTCGTGGATGCTCACTACTTATAATCTATCGATACAATTACAGTATTTTATATGTACACTGAGCGTAGTTGTAGAGGATACATTAGACCTTGCAGCCGTGTGGTATTTTATACACAGTATGTATGGATAAATACGCACGTGCCTGCACGTGTCCTCGTCACATAGGCATCATGTGTGCCAAGCAGCAAAGGGACAGGTGCACAGGATGAAGGAGCACAGAGAGGCCGACGGCGGGCTCATGGTGGAGCCAGCAGGCCTTCCCGCGCCCCCGGACGGAGGATGGACGCTGGGGCTCTGGCTCCCGCAGCCCCCAGAGCAGCCCCACCGTGCACCGGGCAGTTTCAGCCCGCTCCAGGTAACGTGCTGAGCCGCCGCGGCTGTCACGTGCAGGAGTGTGGTGGGATCCAGGCCCGGCCCCGGAAAGCCAGCTGGTGAGAGAGGCTGTATCCACGCCGGGCCCGTGCATGAGCTGCCCAAGCACAGACGCCGCTCGGGGACGGGGCGCCCAAAGCCAGCTGTCCCCCCTCTGAGTCCTGGGGATCGTCGGCAGGAACAAGTGGGGCCCCGGATGACAGTAGGCGGACAGGAGAGGCGGGGGACCCAGATGGAGACCGCCCCGCGCTCTGCACACCCCACACCGCAGGCTCCCATCAGCAGCTCCCCGCCATCTGTGCCATCTGTGCACGCACCGCAGCTCGCCCTCTCCCCTGCAGCTCCCTCCTCGGAGGCCTGGGTGGGGACACCCCACGTGAGCGGGCCTGCGGGCCTCCAGACCCTGGACACGGACGCAGCCCTACGCAGAGGCCAAAGTTCCTAGCGCCCTGGCCGTGGGGGATGGAGGGGAGAAGCCGGTCCTGGGGAGCCCAGGAGGGCAGGTGCACACGGGCCGTCAGGGCAGAGCGGGGCAGGTGCGCACCCACAGGCTTTGGCAAAAGCAGAGCGGACACCCTGGCGGTGCCCCCAGCCGCTGGAGGACTTTCTGCAGGCTCCCCCGGACCCCACAGTGCTGACAGGACACGCGAGGCCCTGAGAGCGATCCCAGCAAGCGCATTGCGGGCCTCCAGCGCCCGCCCATGCCCCCCGACAAGCACCGTCCACGGTCCGCTCGGCAGGTGCCGCGCTGAGAACCCAGAAATTCCCTCCGCCCCCGCAGCCACTGCTCCGCACGTCAACACGGACTTAATAAAAACAGGTAGAAACCCCTTTGCTGTGGGAGCAGGAACATGGAGAACCACGCTGCAATCGCCACGTACCTCCAATCGTAGAATGTTCTCCAGAGCTACTTTACGTCCTGGGGTTTAGAGGCGCCTTGAACAGCTGGTGATAAAGGGCCGCTCAGTGACCCGGGGACCCGGGAGTGCGCTCCTGGCTGCGCGGGGGCAGGAAGCGACTCACCCCCTCCGCAGGCTCCTGGAGCTGGGGTGGGGCATCTGAAAATCCCTCCCAACTGCGATTGTCAGCGGTCTTCCACTTTCAAGGAAGAGGTCACTGAATTAAGAGAGGACCGGCCTGCGCGAGCGTCCCCTGAACCGTAAATCCAGATGAGCGGTTCTCCCCTGACGTCTCCTTGCAGGTTTGAGCCCTTACTCCAAAGCAACCAGAGCCCAAAATATTTTTCTATGATTCTCCTTGGAATTTGCCTGCAGAGCCAGTTCTGTGACTCACGGAGGAAGAAAACCACAGAACACACGTAGCTGAAGAGCCACACGTAGTTTTTCACCCGGAGTAACAGTCCCCACCCCGCACACACGGCGGGCCCCTGAGTGGCCGCATCGCCCTGCAGGAACCTGCTCTGGGGCCGCCGGGGACACCTGAGCACGCACCACACGCTCGGACAGGACTTTGAAGACCATCCTGAGCAAAGTACACCAGGTCCCCCGATACGGCGTCCTCTGGAGACCGCGCTGCACTTGGGGGTCACGGTGGCCTGCGTTTTGGGGCGCCTGGTAAGCACGTCCTGCGTCAGAGCCTGTCCACGAGGGGGGCCTCCTCGGAGAAGGGACCTCCCACCACATAGGGTCTAAATCAAGGACCCAGTCCTGTGCCATGTTTGAGGAGCACACCTGTCACCTCACACCTGATAATGTTTTTTTTTTCCCAGACCTGATTTCCTGGATTACTGGGTCAGCAGCCCACGGGCGGAGAGGCGGCATCCCGACTGCCGGGGGAGCAGCCTCTGGGTATCGCGGTGACGGAAGCCAGACCTCTCCCCAGGGCTTTGCTGCCCGGGGGACATACCTGCTTGTGCTTCCCTCCTTCTACGCTACAGCAGGTCGCTGCCAGAACCCGAGAGCGAGCACACCGCGAGGCCAGACTAGGCAGGCGGGAAAGGAGCGGCAGGGGCCCCCCGGTGGGCGCTGGCTTCCAAGTCAGGGACTCGCGACTGTATGGCTGCGGGCGTTGACCGCAGAGCCTCAAGTCCAGGTCCTGCCCACGCCCACCCGCCGCTGGGCGCCCCCCACCCCAGGGCACCCCCCCCCCAGGGCGCTCCGGATGCCCGGCAGCCTCCTCTGCTCTCGGAGTCCATGACCGCGGGGCACCATCTACACAGTCGCCTCTGCTTGGTCCCCCCGACATGTGGACCGGCTCAGAGGCGCCAAAACAGGTTAGAAGCCGGGCGGTCACAGCAGAGCCCTGCGCCCCGGAAACCTGACAACAGGCCGGTGGGATTTACGGGGCCGCCCGGCGTCGTCAGGTGGCTTGGACGCCAAAGCTGGTGATACCCAGTTCCAGGTACGCGGAGAATCCCGAGGCCGCGGCAGGACACGGCGGGTCCGCATCCTCGGGTGGGAGAGCCTGCCCCCCACCGGCCGCTCAGCCAGCCCCCGGGGTGACACGGGGACCCCCTAGCGACTCAAACGCCGGGGGGTGAGGTGGCCGAGCTGGGGCAAAGCCCAGGCCATGGCGGCGGCGCGCGGGGCAGGGGCCCAGGGAGGGGCTCGGCGTCCCCTGCACAGCAGCCACGGCCCTGGGGCGTCCGCGCGGGGACCCAGCGGCCCAGCCGCTCTCGGCAACAACCCTCCACGCCTGCCAGCGGCGCGGGGGACGTTTAACCGCACGTCCGATCCCGTTACTATTCTTAGACGTTTTGTGGTCAAGAGGCTCCAACTTTCAGGAAGTTGAAATGCAGAAGCGGCGACATGTGAAATGTCCAGTTCACGGGGCAACGTGGTTCTGGTCACCTTGACGGGCCTGCCAGCACCGGGGGCAGGGGGAGGCCGAGAAGGGGCCCACACGCCCTCCAGGGTCCCGGGGCTCCCTGGCCTGCCCCCCACCCCACCCCCCCGCAGGCGGCGGACCAGGAGCTCAGGCTCGGGCGCGACCCGACACCCAGGGTGACCCGGGGACCCCCCAGGACAGGAGGTCAGGCGGGTGGGAACCAGCCCCGCCGCGCGAGGACCCGCAGCCTCACCGGGAAAGGGGGGGTGGGGCTGTCGGGGTTTCTCTGCCGTGAGCAGGGCAGGTCTTACTTCAAAAATGGTGAAAGCAGGCAGCCCGCAGCGCCAGCCACGCGTCCACGGCCAACAGACGGCTTCAGTCCGCAAGGGGAAGCAGGTAGGAATCGGGCGGACGCGTTCAGGCTTGTTTGCCGAGGATGACATGGGGCCTGATGCACAGGACCCGGGCTGCTAGGCCCCGTGCCCCTCCGGGGGAGCCCCGGTGTCCTGTGTAGACAGGGGCTCGAGGGAGGCCCCGGGTGGAGGGAGCCCTGGGTGGAGGGAGCCCTGGGTGGAGGGAGGTCTGAGGCAGGGAGCCGGGATCCCAGGAGAAGCCACTCGGGGCGGCAGGGGCAGGTTGTCCACCTGCAGGGGGAAGGCCTGACCCCACGTGCTCAGGCTCCTGCCTTAGCCCCATCGGCTGCCTACCGGGCACGACACCAGCCTTTCCTCGGGGTTCAGAAGACGGGGAGATGGAGACACAGGGCCAATGCCCAGGCCCAACTGGAAGGCGTCATTTCAAAGAGGTAAAGACTTTTAAGCTAGTCCCAATGACAAGGCAAGAACTGGGGGCACCTGGTTTAGCGCCGCCTTCAGCCCAGGTTGTCACCCCGGGGTCCCGGCATTGAGTCCCATGTCAGGCTCCCTGCATGGAGCCTGCTTCTCTCTCTGCCTGGGTCTCTGCCTCTCTCTGTGTGTCTCATGAATAAGTAAATAAAATCTTGAAAAAATAAACAGTTATACCCGTTGTCAATCTGTAAGAAAACCTTTAGCTACAAGGACTTCGAGCCTGCTAATTGCATGAAGCAGGACGGGCCTCCTATTCCCGCCAGGAGACCACAGAAACAGACCCCAGGGGGTCTCCTCCCCGGCCCCCCAGAAGCCAGGGCGTCTGCAGACCGGAGTCTTGCCAGGCTGAGGGACAGAGGTGCCACCACCATCCCCGAGGGGCCGAAGACACCCGTAGGTTCTGCGGGGAAAAACCTCGCCCGGAGGGGGGGCATCAACAGGTGCAAGGAACGGGTTAATCCTGCGGCCGTCCTCCCCCGATGGTGCCCAAGGGCCGGGCCAGTCCAACCCGCGCAGGCCTGGCCCAGATCTGCAGCAGGCCCGGCTGCAGCCAGACAAACAAACCCGCTGCCAGGCCCCAAGCAGAGATGCCAGCGTTTCCCGCTCAACACACCTCCCACAGACTTTCTGGAAGGAAAAAACCCAAGAACCCTGTGTCTACAGAGCAGCACCCTGTTCAACGGTCCGGGGGTGTCGGCACGTTCCACGGAGACCCTCGCGGCCGTCCAGGCGGGCCGACCCCAGCCCACGGTCGCCTCCCGGGTCCTCTGATGGCCGCCCCCCGCGGGGGAGCGGGTTTCCCCCGAGCACGGGGCGTGGATCAGGGACGTATCTGCTCCGACTCACGATCCATCCTCACGCATGAAGAGTCACGCTTCCCCACCCTTTTCATCAGGATGTCCGTGACCTCAGCTCCTGGTCCTCCCCCTGTTTCGGGAGGTGGACTTGAGGCTTTTTCCCTCCCACCTCCTTGTCTCTGTCTCGCTGCCTCTTGAATCAACCCTTTCCTTGCCACACACACACACAAAAGACAATAAACGAGCAAAACGTGTGGAACAGATGCCTGAATGAGGTTTAAGAAGATAAAACTAAGGGCCCCTGGGTGGCTCCGCGGTGGAGCAGCTGCCGTCAGCTCAGGGTGTGACCCTGGGTCCGGGGATCGAGTCCCACCTCAGGCTCCCTACGTGGAGCCTGCTTCTCCCTCTGCCCGTGTCTCTGCCTCTGCGTATGTCTCATGAATAAATAAATAAAATCTTAAAAAAAAAAGTCCAGTCTGAGAAGGATTAGTGTGGAAGTCGCTGTGTCTCCAGTTTCCACACCCAAACACTCAGCAGGTGCACGGCCGCCAGGCCCACCCCGTGCGCTCCACGACACGCACGCCAAGGGCACATCCAGCCCTACCGTGGGGCTTCCTGACCTTGGCACTGCGGACACTGGGGCAAAATCACGAATTCCTCGATGTGGGAGCTGCTCTGGGCTCAACGGCCTGGGAGCACCAGCCCCGGTGTCCACGCCCGAGATGCCAGGAGGTCCACTCCCACCCCGATAACCGGACCGTCGTTAAACATCTCCTGACACGTCCCCAGGGGTGAATCACAGCCCTACTATGGGCTCCACTGGGCGCGTGAGCTGTCGCCCCAGCCCCACCAGTGACAAAGACGCAGAAAATGCAGACTTCCTTCTACCGACGAACCACGGGTCCATTCCTTTAACTGTGAAATACCGGATAGGACTTGCTTGTCCCCCCACCGCCACCCCCGCACCCCGTGAAGCCCAGTGGGGCGGGGACCCAACGGCAGCTCCGAAACGTCACCGGCCATGGCGACAGGCACTGCAGGCCCGCGGGCCACAGGAGCCAGGGCCCCGGCACATCCGCCCTCCGAGAGAGCCTTCCCCAAGCCCAAGCCTCAGGAGCTGCCGTCAGGCCCGGGGTGCAGCGTCCCTGCGGCTCTCGGGCGAACGCAAGCCTCCCCAGAAGGCTGTGGAGCGAGATCAGGAGGCAGAGCGGCCTCTGCGCACACGGCCAGCAGCCGCCGCGGGAATGCACACACGTGTGCCTGCCCGTGGGACCCTGAGCATGGAATGGAGGGGACGGGGCGGGGGGCACGGGGGATGATGGGGGACCGGGGACAGGGCAGCGGGGGGCTCCTCCACGCCGGCCAGCGGCAGCTGTGACCCCGAAGCGCCCGACACAGGGGGACCGAGCGATGGCCTGCAAATGCTCCGCGGGGCCCGTGGCCTTCCTGTTGCCCAAACGGGAGCAACGGCAACCCGCGTCAGAAGCGCCGCGCGAGGAGGCCTCCCAGGGCAGCAGGCAAAGCAAACTCCCTCCCGCACGCGGTGCGCGGCCCAGGGAGCCACGGCCCACGAACGGCCTCCTCCCGGGGCAGAAACACGCGCCGCGGGCACCGGCTCCACACCAGCTCCAGGGCTCAGGTAGGGCCGCGCACGCGAGACAGGCGCCCGCAACCAGCATCAGAAACCGCTGTGGCCCACGGCGCCAAACCTGGCACAAGGGACAGTCACTGGTGCCCAGGGTTGGGATCAGGGTCATCCTAGGGGTCTACGTCCAGAGCAGGCCTCCTGCCTCAGGACACGGGCAATGTGGGGCTGTGACCCACAGCGTGCAGCCGCCTGGGGACGGAGGGGCACTGGGGGGACGGGGGGGTCACCAGAGGGACGGAGAGGATCCTGGGGACAGAAGGGTCACTGGGGGCTGGGGGTCACCAGGGGAATAGAGAGGGTCCTGGGGATGGGGGGGGGAGTGGAGGGGGGGAGAAGAGGGGGGAAGGGGAGGATGGGGAGGAGGGGGGCTGCAGATGAAGACATCCATCCCCCAAGACCACCAGGTGCAGACAAAAGGGCATTATGTCCCGGTATGCTGTCCCTTCCTGCTGCACCCCCGGCCCCCCATCTCACAGACCGGCATCTGGAGCCCCCCACCCCACATCCCTGCAAGCCCCCCCACCCCGCATCTGGACCAGGGAGCCCCCCACTCTGCATCTCTGCAAGCCCCCCCACCCCAACTCCCTACACCTGGACCAGGGAGCCCCCCACCCCACATCCCTGTGAGTCCCCCCACCCTGCACCTGGACCAGGGAGCGCCACCCCCTCCCCAAAGGCCCCCCCACCTGGATCCCATCTCCCGCCACCTGGTGCCAGGTCGCAGAGCCCGGGCCCGCGCCAGGCACAGGTCCCTGAGCCAGACTAAGCCGCAGGGAGACGCAGCACCGACCTCATAGATGAAGTACACTTTGGCTCCCACGTATATGCCCATGCGCACGACAGCTCGGACGGCAGCATTCATACCTGCGGAGGGAACGGGACAGTCGTCAGTGACCAGCGGGGCGACTCTGGCGCTGCCCTCGGACCCACCCGAAGGCTTCCCACCTGGACGACGGGCCTGGGGCGTCCCTCAGGGGTCCGTGTCTCGGGCCCGCGGAGCGTCACCACAGGCAGACTCGGGCGCCACCCCGCGGGGCCACAGGCCACGGCGCCCCGTCCTCAAGACCCCGGGGAGGACGCAAGGTTGTCAGCAAGCCAAACTCCCAGAAATACAGAAAATGACAGTTCTCGTGACGCGAGGGGTAGAGAAGAACACGGGATTTCATGAGCAGCTACTGCAGTAAACGACTCCTCGGGCCACGGCAGTGAAAGGCTGCGAGTCCCGAAGCCGGACAAGCTGTGCACGCTCGGCGTCAGTCGGGCTCGTCACCCGAGAGGTCGACGCGGACGCGGACAGGTGCACGTCCAGGGGCCTCGTCACCTCACGTCCTCGAATCTGAACAACCTACTAACGGGTGCTCGGCCCTCCAGACCCTCGACTCCCTGCATCCAGGCACGAGCGGCCACTGTGCCGCGCTCACACCCTCTGCGCATGCACCTGTGCGGAGGCCCGCCCCCCGCCCCCGCGCCCCTGAAATGGACATTTCCCCCCACACCAGCTCCGGATCCCACCATGTCCCTCTAATGTCACCCACGCTGTGGCCAGAGTGACTTACAAATACTTTCTTGGTTTTTTTTGTTTTGTTTTTTGTTTTGTTTTTTTAAAGATTCTGGAAAAGGCAAAACTATGGAGACGACGACGAGATGCGGGGCTGCAGAGGGGCAGGGGCCGTAGCGACCAGTCCTCGCCGCCGCTGCACGGTGGCCGGGGTCCAACCACATCTGTCCAAACCCACGGGACGCCCCCCGGCAGCAGCGACTCTGGCGGCGGCTCCGGGGGAGGAGGGTGCGTCCGCGTTCCCGAGGCAGGCCGTGCAGTGGGGGAGCCGAGCACGCGGGGGCACGGGTCCTCCTTGTACCTTCCATTCAGGTATGAACGGGCCAAAACGGCTCCAGAAAATAAAGTCTTTAGGGCACGGACTGGGGGCACCTGGCGGGCTCAGTCGGAGGGGCCGTGATTCTAGACCTCGGGGCTGCACGTTCAAGGCCCACACACTGGGCGTAGAAGTGACTTACAGATAAAACATTTAAAAATAAGTACGAAGGAAACGCTGGCCTGCGTCCTTTCCCCTGGGCTGCCCCCGCAGCCGGCCACGGAGCCCCGCGGCTGCACCGTCCCGGCACCAGCCCGAGCGTGCCCCTCCGGTTCTCCAGAGGTTACCGGGTGGGAACCCACGGGCACCAATGTGGCCTCCACGGGGCCTGCATGCAGGCAGCCACACCTGCAGGAGGAGGCAGCCCCTCACTCCGCCCTATTATCCTGGAAGGGCCGCCCCGCGCCCGTGCGCACACCGTGTGGGGCGCTCACGCATCTGCACCTGGACAGGTGCGCTCTCCATGGCCCGGCCAGGTGTGCACATGGCCTGCAGCCTCACCCCGAGGCCTTACGGATGGAGGAGCACAGCTGCTCACCGTCCCTTCCGACAGACCCCAGGATTCTAGGCCTAGCTCCATGGCCCCCATCCCAGGGAGATAACCCCAAACACTCCACCACGTGAACACCATCCCCAGGGGACCGGCACCTGCAGGCCTGCGCCCACCTGAGAACCCCTCCTTCCTCACGAGGACGCTGGCTCCGGGGGTGGGGTGGGGTGGGGTGGGGGGGAGTCCTCTTGTAAAGGCCTCCCTTTATGGGGAGTTTCTAGAGAATGTAGGACACAGCAGAACACTGTGACGAGTGACCCCCGGAGACCCGGGTCACGGAGGTCCGCAGACCTTCACGCCAGCCCCACGCCCAAGTCCCAGCCTGGCCTCTTGGTGTTAACCTGCACTCACCTGAGACGGGGGCTCGCCGGGTCACCTGCGGCAGTGGGCGTCCCTGGGGGGTGGGGGCTGGGGGGGCTTCCCTGGTGGGGAGAGGAGGTTCCTGGGAGGGCGAGGGCTGTTCACCCTCTAGCAAACAACTATCCCTCAGCCCTGCTCAGATTTTATTCATTTGCAAGTGAGTGCACTTTGCTTAAACCAGCGGGCCTCCCCCAGCTGGGGCACACCTGCCGCGCGAGGGGCCTGGGAGGTCACGCCTCCAGCTCTGCAGCAGATGGACGCACTCCAGGGGAAGAGGAAGTCTGGTCCCCGCAGACAACCTGAGAGCCAGGGGAGCAAAATGAACAAACGGCCCCGCTGGAGCGAGAACCTTAGTCTCTATTTTATCTTCACTTAAAAGGCGAGCGGATTCCCTCGGGGCGGGCGCACCTGCCCTGCTGTAGGATGGCCCCAGAGGAGCGAGGAACGAAACCGCCTGCTGGCCCCAAGGGAGGGCTTCCCTGCTTGGGGCGGGGCCTGCGCTGGGTCAGCTGGTCCTGGGAATGGGGTGGGGCCGGGTGGGGCCGTGGCCCTGTGGGGGACTGGGACAGGGACGGGGGACAGGGACAGTGGACGGGGGACAGGGACAGTGGACGGCTGCGAGGAGCCGACCCTCCAGGACATAAATCTAGCCTTAAAGAATCGCCCGCGCGCCCCTCGGTCCCAGGGCCTCAGTCACACACAGCTTGGACGCGGCATCCATTCCTTGTGCTTTCACTTTTGTTTCGGCACCAGATCTGGGAATTTACGACCCTCCTGGGGTGGCTCCGTCCTGGAAGCCTCTGCCTGGGGCTCAGGTCATGGTCCCCGAGGTCCTGGGATCGGGTCCTGCTTCTGCTTCTCCCTCTCCCCCTGCCCCTCCCTGTATGGGCTCTCTTGCTCTCGCTCGCTCAAATAAATAAAATCTTAAAAAAAAAAAAAAAAAAAGAACAGATCAACAACAACTCTCCTAACGATTTCCACGGGCAAATGTCATCCTGCTACCAAGTCAGAATCTTAGAATTTGGAAACACTACCAGCTGATGGGAACGGTGAGATCCTCCGTTCAACCCAACAAACGGAACAGGTGCACCAAGTGCTCCCCGGATGTCATGGACGGGGAAGCCCCTGCAGGTGAGGGCTGGCGGCCATGAAGACCATTCCTTCCTCAATTAAAATAAGAACTTAGGAAAAAAAAATGAATGACAGAAAGGAATTGCGGAACCAATCACTGTCCTGGACGTCCGACACGAATGTAACTACACTGCAGTAAAAGTAAAGACGGTTAAAAAAATAATTTTAAAAAAATAACTTAAATGATGTTTTTAAGAAATCATTTAAATAGGGGATCCCAGGGTGGCTCAGCAGTTTAGCTCCTGCCTTCAGCCCAGGGCATGACCCCGGGGTCCCAGGATCAAGTCCCGCATCGGGTTGCCCGCAGGGAGCCTGCTTCTCCCTCTGCCTGGGTCTCTGCCCCTCTCTCTCTCTCTCTCTCTCATGAATAAATAAATATTTTTTAAAATAATAATTTAAATAATTAAAAAAAGAGAAAAAAGACATCCTTCCTTCCCCGAGGTCACGGAGTGCAGTGGCCCCGTGTCCAAACGCCTCCGGAGGTCTGCTCTGATGGAGACCAATCTGCAAGGAGCGAGGAGTCTGTTGATGCTGATAAAGTAACAGGGGCTCATCCCCATCGGCGCGGGCTCCTCACTTAGCCCTTCCGACCCTCTGGAGCTACGTACCCCCCTCCCGCCCCCGCCACCGCCTCATGATCGCTCCCTCACTGATTAAACTCCTTTTTGAAAAATCGAGTGAGGTTGTTCAGTCGCACTGGCTTCCCCCTGAAATCCTGTAGACCTCAGCTTCGGACCGAGGCAGAGATGTCAGGAAACAAACTTAGAGCCCCTCATCTTGCCCTTGCTCCTCGAGTCCTTCATAAAAGCTTCCCCATTTAACAACGGAGGAGTCCCAAGGACGCCCGCGCCCCATCAGCGGCTTCCTGCATCCTGCTGCATGCGAGGCGCTGGGCCCCGGGCGAAGGCGTGGAAAGTCAGAGGGCGGCCTGCGACGGGTGTGCGAGGGCAGGCTGGCTCACCGCGCGCCCACCCGACGCCGGCGGACGGGGCACCCTGTCACTGATGCATCGGCAAGCGTGGCCTGCCCGGCTCTGCGGGGCGGCGAATAGGGCCCGACGGGCACACGGCGCCACCGCCCTGGCAGGTGCCGAGGAGAAGCATCCAAAGCACAGCAGGGCTGGGGGACCCGGGGCAGTACAGCGGGGGACGCGGGGAGCCGGCGCGGGGCCCTGGAGAAGCCCTGACGCCCAAGAACCGGACGACCAGCCAAGGGGACATCTGCACAAGGAGGCTCCTGCAGGCCCTGCCGGCGTCCCCTGCGCGCCTCCCGGACTTGGCCACGTGCACACAGCAGGGCCCCTGGGTGCTCCCCCCGCGGCGCGGGCCTGACGGATCTCGCTGATGACGCTTATCCTGGGAGGCCCGGAAACCCTAGGGTGCGCAAGACGAACATTCACAACGAACTTCTCCGGTTTCTTTTCCTTCCGAGATGTGATGATGTCACCTTCCCCTCCTGGCCGCTCTGCTGCCCTTATCAGAAGCACCCAGTCTGCCCAGGTGGCTTCCCTGCCCCTACGAGGTAAATCCAAAGTCCTCC
The DNA here is from genome assembly GCF_003254725.2 of Canis lupus dingo. Taxonomy (NCBI): domain Eukaryota; kingdom Metazoa; phylum Chordata; class Mammalia; order Carnivora; family Canidae; genus Canis; species Canis lupus. The sequence goes on from NC_064244.1 coordinate 30,792,940, forward strand.
CTGCCTGCCCCTCCCCACAGCCTCACCCAGCGGGCCCTGTGCCCTTCTCCCGGCCCCGGGCTGCTGGGCACTAGCTCAGCCCTCGGCGCCGGGGGGGATGAGGGCAGGAAAAGGGGAAATGAACCCCAGGAATACTAAGCCAGAGCTGAGCCAACGAGGAGGAGGGGCTATGGCCAGTGGCCCTACAGCACCCTTCCCACCATTTTCTGCCCAGAAGGGACATCCAGTCTCGTCACGTATTTGCACCTTTGTACGCAAGGGGTCCCACGGTCATGAACCTTGCAGTCGAGGTCCTCCTCGAGGTCAGAAAGCCACTCCATGAAACTGCCCCAGGGACCCAGGACACAGGCACCAGCTGTGGTTCTCAGGCCGCAGCAAGACCCACAAAACCAGAATGTGCACCTCACCAGGACCCCGGGGCGGCCTCTACACAACCCAGAGGGAGCGTGTGAGCCCCTGGGGGCGTCGGGCCTGCAGGGCCCTGGGCTGGGCGCTGCCTTCCCCCTTCTATCCTCCTCCTTCCACGGAAGACATTCACTGGGGAGAAGGAAGGAGGACAGAGGGACTCTGCGTCCTTCATTCTGCAAACGAGAAACAGAGGCCTGCCCGCTGCCCCGAGGAGAACCAGGGAGGGGCCCATCAGTCAGTCTCCTGGTCCCCCAGGCGGCTCCACCACGCGCCTGCTGCGGCTTGTCCTGACAAGCACAATTGCCGGAATTCCCAGCGAGCTAAGCCAAGGGTGGCGGGGACGCGTGGGGCGAAGGACACGGGGGCTTCCTGGCAGGCGCTCGGCCGTGCGTGGAACCGGAGCGCCAGCCCAGGCCTGCGGAGAGGGATTCGGACGGCACCTCAGCCTCCCGCTTGACACGAGGTCCTCCCGACCTCATCACAACCACGCGGGGTGTGCAGTTCGGGGGTCCCGGCGCCTGCCTTCCCCGCGTTGCCGGCCGCCACCTTTCTAACGGGGACGGCTTCCTTCCCGAGTCCCGCCGGCCCCAGTTCTCCCCGACGAAAGGTGTCCGTCCTGAACCGAAGCCGTTTGTTCCCCATAAGGCAGATCTGGGGTTTTCGGACCTCAGGGTGTCCAGCTCCTAGGAGTCGCCCGGACCGGCCCCGCAGGGAAACGGGGCAGCGGCTGCAGGCCCATGGCACTCGCGGGGTTAATGCTCTAACCCCAACATGCTGCCTCCTAGACGCACCCATACTTCCTAAATTAACTAAATGTTAAGTGGGGGAAAAAAAAATCCCAGTACAGAGCGTGCGTACAGAGTTCCAGGCCCGGAAGGGGCCCCGGGGAGATGAGACACCCACGGGTCCCCCGTTTCCGCGGCGCACTGGGAACCTGCCTGCCGGGCTCGGGGCAAGCGCACGGGGAAGGCGCCCCCTGGAGGTGTTCGGGGAGCGCGCAGTCAGCCGCAGGAGCACCTGGGCCCTGGCCAGCAACGGGCGCCTGGCGTCTGTGACGGCGGCAGGAGAGCTCGGGGCACCTGCCCTTCCCAAGTACCGCTGCGCAGGTAGAAGGGAGCCTCTGAGGAGCGACGGCCCAGGTCACCGAAATGACTTAATGGGAAAGGGAAGCGGCCAGAGCTGGCAGTCGCCCCCGCATTTTATGAAAGGGGAGCGGCCCACAGGCCTTCGTGGGATTCAGGAGACCGACCACGCAGCAGACAGGAGAGCCTGCTGGGGTGGCGCACGGGGTGGCCGCCACAGAGGCCCCCGGGAAGAGGCTCTTGGGTCCCGGCCCCACTGCCACTGAGAACGCAGGGCACCAGGTCCTGGCAAAGCTCACTGGCCTCGGCAGGCACCGGGCGTAAGCTAGCAGCCCGCCACCAGCCCCCGCTGCTCCCGATGTCCTGTCCGACCTCTCCGGGTCCCCTGCTCCCTGCTCCGTCTGCTTGCCCCGAGGTGAGGGAGGGAGGGCTCGACCTTCCCAGCCACGCTGCCCCCCAGGACACTCGATTTCCCCTCCTGCTCCTCTGCGCCGGGGCCCACGGTCTGTAGCCAGTGATTCATGTTCGGCGAGTGACACAACCTTGCTCGAGGGCGGCTACTTAGTCACGGAAAGGCTGTCCGTCTGTCCGCCCGCCCGCCCGGCAAGGTGCAAGTTCAGTTTAAACTTGCAGGCATTCCTTGCGACAGCAGAAGAAACCAGAAGCTTGAGAAAAATAACTAGCCCTGGAAAGACTCTGCCTTCGGGGGCAGGGCTGAGGCAGGATCCTCTTCCTTTGGTTTTTTTTTTTTTTCCTCATTACTAAATTCGTTTGGAAAACAAAGCACTTCATTGGGCGCAAGGATGTTGCCGTAAAAAAAAAAAAATGTTTTCTGCTCTGATACCAAAGCTGTTTAAAAATCATCGGGGTGGGGAGTGCCCGGGGGGCTCAGAGGGTTAAGCCGGGCTCAGGTCCAGATCTCAGGGCCTAGAGATGGAGCCCCAGGTGGGGTCTGCGTCAGCAAGGAGTCTGTTTGGGATTCTCTCTCCTTCCCCAACCCCCGCCCTGCAATACATAAATACGTACATATACATATATATAAAAAAAAAAAAACCTTTAAAACCTGGACTTTAACTTTACAACCACACCTGAAGAGCATGGCCCTACTGGGAAGGAGGTGGGATCCAGACCCCACAGAAGTCGTTTTAAAGCCTGTCTCCTGCCACAGAGGACCTGGGTAGCCCGGACCAGGTCGCGTATGTCCTTGTGGGTCTTTCTCCCAATCCTCCACAGTGAGGACGTACCTATCTGGGAGCAATGTGAGCAGGCCTGGGGAGAACCGTAAGGCTCCTGGAACCCAAAGCGTGCCCAATAGACAGTCGCTGCTGTTTATTGGCTTCCATCTCCCGTGGAATCCTACCATAATTTCACATTTGATCGGAAAACCTGAGATCAAGACTCGCGTCTTTAGCGAGGGGAGGAACTCTCCAATCTCAGGGAAATTCTGCCAACAGAATCTGGACTCAGCCCAAAATGGCAAAAGAACCGAGTGTCTGACACATTATCTCTGTCGGAATAACCTCGTCTAAGAGTCTGTGAACGTGTTGCTGCTAAGACCAGACCCTCTGAGCTCACGTCGGGATCAGCTTTCTCCGGAAGAAACGCATCCAGAGGCTCCGGCAGGTCTAAGACGGGATAAAAGCAGGAGATGGCGCTTTGCATGCAGGCCAAGAAAAACCCCGAGCCAGCGGCCCACCCTTGGAGTGGGGCCCCAGGCATGTTGGTCTCTCCCTGGGGTGGCCCAGAGGTGCCAAGTTGAGAGCATCCATCACCTCCCCTGACCTCACACCAACAGCGCAGCCTTCTGTAATTTTGCTTCTCAGACTATCCTGTCCCACTGCCCATAAGGCGTGCAGCCTTACTGGCCTCTATCGTGACTACTCCCAAGTGGCTGAGCCAGGCTAAGCAGTGGAAAGTGCTGACTCTGTGTGTTGCCCCAGCATCTCCAGGGCCTGCACGTCAACTACCAGGTAGCTGAGCAAACCCCAGGACAGGGATTCAAAAGAATGACCCACTATATAAATTAAAAAAAAAAAAAAATCTATTTAAACAGACACACCACCTTAATTGTAAAATCACCTGGAAAGTGGCCTGCTGCTTAGAGCCTCCTTCTCTTCCTCTGCCAAAGACGCATTTCTTTCAGGTTAAGATTCACTCAAAATGCTTCCTACTTTGGGGCACCCAGGGGGGCAGTGGTTGAGCACCTATCTGCCTTTGCTCAGGGCGTGACCCCGGGGTTCTGGAGTCGAGTCCCACATGGGCTCCCCCTGCATGGAGCCTGCTTCTGTCTCTGCCTGTGTCTCTGCCTCTGTCATGAATAAATAAATAGAATCTTGGAAGAAAAAAAAAAAAAAGGCAAAAAAAAAAAAAAAAAAGCAGATGCTTCCTAATTTGTGCTGGGGCAGGCAGGTCTCCGGACGCAAGTGCTTGCTAGGCCATGTGACAGGGAAGCCGCCGCCGCACCCCACCAGGCCCCACGTGGCGCGCCCTGGGGTGCTCCTTCAGGTGCGGCTCCGGACTTCCCCGTCGGTCGGGGCCTGTGCTCTCCAACGGTTTCCTTCCCCGGGAAGGGCAATGTCTACACCGGGGCCCGTTACTAGGACGCCAGGGCACGGAGCCGCCGGGGCTGGGGGCGGGGGCGCAGCGGGCACCCGAGCGCCCTCCCCGCGCCCAGGGCGCGCCCCGCCGATGCCGAGGGCCCAGGGCGCAGGGCGCAGGGCGCAGGGCGGCGACTGGCCGGGCATCACGTAGACGCGCGGCGGGCGGGGCTGCGGCCACCGCGCCCCGACCTGCCGCCCCCGCGCCCGCCCCGCCCGGCTCAAGGGCGCCGGGAAGGTCACGCGCGCGGGGGGCGGGGGGGGGGGCGCGGCGCCCGAGCATCCCTGCATCCCTGCACCTGGCGTGACCTGGAAGCCTGGGAGAGCCGGGCACCAGGGCGGGAGCAAGGGCAGGAAATGACCGAACCCGGCTCGGGGAGGCGTCCCCAAGCGGTCTGTGAGCTCCGGGGACGCGCCCCGCCGCACGGCGGCCATCCGCTGGCTGGCGGGGCTGGCGGGGCTGGCTCCTCCGGGGGTGCACCTGCATCCGGGGCGCCCCCTGCGGCCCCACGTGCACGCGGCGCCGGCCCGGGCGTGGCCCCGTCACCCTCCCCTTTAGGCGGTGGAAGTGGTCTCCGCGGGTGTCCGCGGGCCGGGGCTGGGCGCCCCCCGGGCTGCCCCACGTGGCGGGGACGAGCAGGGGCGCTGCGGGGCGCACCCGGGGTGCCCGCTTCCTGCCGGTGGGCGGGCCTAGGCACCCATTTCAGTGTTCGGTTGGGTCGGGAGGGCGGCGGACAGCGCCCCGCGGGGCATCCCCGGCCGGGACCCCGCGCCCCCCGCGCCCCCGCGCCCCCCCCCGCGCCCTCTCTGCTCCCCTCCGCGCCCCCCCGCGCCCCCGCGCCCCTCCAGGCCACAGCGGGGACCCGCCCGAGCCGCGCGCCGGGCACCCGGCCGTTGTAACCGCGCGGTGGGGGCGGGGGCCGCGCGGCTCGGGGCCCGAGGGGACCCTCCATTCCCCGACTCGGACGGGGCTGGCCCGGAGGCCCCGCCGCCAGCCTCAATCTAAAAACTAAACGTGGAGGAGAAAGTAACTGGTCTTCCCGTTAGAGGAGCCGCCGCATCCCCCCCCCCCCCGCCCCGCCAGGTCCCCGCGGCCCCCGGGCTTCCCCGCCTCCCCGTCCGCCCCGCGGGCCCGCTCCCCTCGCCTCCTCCGGGAAGTCCCCGCGCCTGCCCCCGCCGCCCCCGCCGCCCCCGCCGCCCCCGGCCCGGCCCCTCCCCCGGGCCCCCGCATCCCCATCCCCGCGGGCGGGGTCGGGCGCCGCGCACCTTGGGCATCCCCGCCGCTGGTCAGCACGCCGATGGCCTTGCCGGCCCCGGACAGGTGCTCCAGGAACGTCCGCAAGGACACCTTGCTGTCGGAGGCCTCTTCCCCCGCCATGGCGAGCAGGCCGACCGGCGCCGGGGCGGGAGCGGGAGCGCGGCAGGCAGGCAAGGAGGCAGGGAGGGAGGCAGGGAGGGAGGCACGGGGGCCCCGCCCGCGCCGCCGCTCCGAACCCTCCGCCCCCCCGGCTCGGCGCGCGCCAATGGGCGGCCTGGGGCGGGCTCCCGGGCGCGGGAGGGCGGGGTGGGGCGCTCGGAGGCGGGGGCGGGTGGAGGCGAGGCAGCACCGCGGGAGGGGGGCAGCTCCGGGCCGAGGGGAGCGCCGCAGGTGGGGGGATGGAGGCAGAGGGAGCGCCACGGGAGGGGGGGCAGCTCCAGGCTCAGGGGAGCGCCGCAGGTGGGGGGATGGAGGCAGGGGCAGCGCCGCGGGTGGGGGGCGGATGGAGCAGGGGAGTGTGCAGCAAGGGGGGGCACATCGTCTCAGGGGGGGGTGTGCTGCGGGGGGCTCACTGTTGCAGGGGGGTGTGCAGCAGGTGGGGGTACACTGTGGAAGGGGGGTGTGCAGCAGGGGAGGGCACACTGTCGCAGGGGGGTGTGCAGCAGGGGAGGGCTCACTGTCGCAAGGGGGTGTGCAGCAGGGGAGGGCTCACTGTCAGCAGGGGATGTGCAGCAGGTGGGGGCGAACATCGTCGCAGGGGGGTGTGCTGCGGGGGCACAGTGTCGCAGGGGGGTGTGCAGCAGGTGGGGGCGCACATCCTAGCAGAGGAGGTGTACAGCAGGTGGGGGGCGCACTGTCGCAGGGAGTGTGCAGCAAGTGGGGAGGCACATCGTCGCAAGAGGGGTGTGCAGCAAGTGGGGGTGTACGAGGGGAGGGGGGCGGGAGGACCCCTCGGGGAGCGCCGCAGGTGGGGGGGCAGATGGAGCAAGGCAGTGTGCTGCAGGTGGGGGGCACTGTCGCAGGGGGGTGTGCCGCAGGGGAGGGCGCACTGTCGCAGGGGGGTTGCAGCGGGTGGGGGGCACATCGTCGCAGGGGGATGTGCATTAGGTGGGGGGCACATCGTCGCAGGGAGGTGTGCAGCAGGTGAGGCTCACTGTCACAGGGGGGTGTGCAGCAGGTGGGGGACACATCGTCGAAGGGGGGTGTGCAGCAGGTGGGGAGGCACAACGTAGCAGAGGGGATGTGCAGCAGGTGGGGGGCACATCGGAGGGGGGTGCGCAGCAGGTGTACGAGGGGCGGTGGGCAGGAGGACCCGTCAGAGGAAGCGCCGCAGGTGGGGGGGGCGGATGGAGCAGGGAAGGGTGCAGCAGGTGGGGGTGGGAGGAGGACCGCTGGTGGGAGGAGGACCGGGTGGGCCGGCGGGCCCGGGGGCCAGGAAAGCCAGGCAGGTGGGCGGAGCACCTGAGAGGGGCGGGCACAGCCCCGGGGCCTGGGTCGGGGGCACTGGTGGGGGAGGGAGCGGGGAGCTTCCAGGACGCCCGGGAATAGCCCCCAGGTGGGGCACCCAGGGCACCCGAGGTGGGCGGGGTCGCGGCGGGGGGAGCCCGCGGTGGGAGGGGTGCTGGGGGGCCGGGACCCCGACCGCAGGGCCCCCAGCTTCTCCTCAGAGTAGCCGACTCCGGGCCTGGCCTACAGTCCGGGGCTGGGTGCACCTGCCCGGGGTCCCCCAGCTGGTGGGCAAAAGTGGGCGACGCTGGCTGACCTGGGCCTGCTCCGGGCTGGAGGAGGAGCAGGAAGTGACTGGAGGGGCCCTGGCGCCACCCTAAGCCAGATTGGGATGCGGAGAAGCCTGGGGGGGGGGGGCAGGAAAGATTAGCAGGGAGATTAGACTTAAATGCTCACCTGGGGACCCCGACTTGTGCCAGCTCTGCTGGGAATCTCCAAACCTAGAACATGCGCATCCAGTACCCTTGGGCGATGCATGAAACCCGCGCCCACTCTGCACAGAGCTCAGCTCAGGGCCAGGCCCCTGCTTCTGTCGTGGAGCTGGGCCCTTTCCGGGGCCTCCTGTTCACCGGGCACACAGCTCTGTGCTTGGAGTACAGGTGACCCCAAGAAGCGCGGCTCAGAAATCCCCCACCCACAGTTCTCCCTCCCAGAAATCCCCCACCCACAGTTCTCCCTCCGGAAGGCCTCAGCCTGCAGGTGGATGCGCAATAGAGGTTTGTGGGGTGGATATGAGAGGGAAAAAGAGCTCGAGGAAAGACTTGCTGAGTTAACCCGAAAAGTAATAGCAACACAAACAAGCTACTTGGGCCACCCCAGGGGAACAGTGGGGGCACGCACATTTAGGTTGGGGTGCTCGGCCCTCCCAGTTACCCCTCATCCTCGAGCTCGCCCCTCTGAGCAATAACATTTATTGTAAAAGAAAAAGACCAGGGATCCCTGGGTGGCGCAGCGGTTTAGCGCCTGCCTTTGGCCCAGGGCGCGATCCTGGAGACCCGGGATCAAATCCCACGTCGGGCTCCCGGTGCATGGAGCCTGCTTCTCCCTCTGCCTATGTCTCTGCCTCTCTCTCTCTCTGTGACTATCATAAATAAATAAAAATTAAAAAAAAAAAAAAAAGACCAGGCTGGAGGGCTGACCTCTCCTCGGCCGGAATTATTGGTGCCTCCGTAACCCCGCAGGAGTCAGAACCACCCTGGCCTGATTTCCACAGCCCCACCAGAACCGCTGAAGTCCAGCTTTGGGGTGTTTCCCCGAGAATATGTGCTTTTAGCAAGCTCCCGGTGTCTTCTGAGGATTGCAAAGCCTGAGAGTGACTGCTCTGAGCAGGGCAGGGGCTGCTGGAAAGGAACGCTGGGTCTTCTGGGGGTGGCGGGCGGGTGCCCCTCACTCTCCCAGGGCAGGGGAGTGGAGCCAGGCTGCGCCCAGAGGTCGTGCACCCCCTGCACCCCCCACCTAGGACTCATGCTCTAGAATCGCTCCTTCCTAGAGCATCCTGCACTCGCAAAAGTGGGTGCACACTGAGCTTTAAGCTAAGCCCCGAGGCCCTTACCTTCTTATACAATCGGCATTTCATAATGTAAAGTTAGAGATGGGTCATTTGTCTTTGAATTGTCCATAAGGTAGGGAACAGTGGCTATACACGGGGGCCAAACACGAAAGTGCGTTAAATAAATTTTGGCAAAAGTCTACACTGGAATAGTTGTCAATTATCATGCTGGAATAAATATGTGATCGCTAATTTAAAACCATTATGGTTGAGACTTGTCAGAGCTGACCCCCCGCCACCCCCACCCCCCGCGCGCCCAGCTCCCCGCCGCCAAGGTTCTGTGTGTTTGCAAAAGCTAAGGTCTATGTCACCGGGGTTGTGGCTCAGGTGGGTCACCCAGCGCTCTTCCCAGCTGCACTCTGGAACCCTGACCCCGTACAGCATACAGGGACCGCCAGCTGCTGGGAGGGAGCCACCGCTCTCTTCTTCTTCTTTTGCAATACAGGTATTTTAGTCCTCCTTCAAACCCTTCAGCTGGGTGGTCGTTATGGGGTTTTGTTTTGTTCTGCTTTTTAACTTTGGCCTTGGAAGAGCACCTCTGGCACCAGGGGAGAAGGTTGCCTGCCCTAGTGACTGCATAGCTTACCTCCAGCCGGACGGGACACGTGCGCTGCCTCTGAGTGACCCCTCACTTCTGTGGCTCATCCCAGCATGCACATCACAGCCAGAACTATTCTGGGAAAAAAAAAAAAAAAGAACTGTTCTGGGGTCTGGAATTCGGGCTCGAGCGGGCTTTGCTGGCCCCTGCCCGGAGCCTGCCACGGGCCGCAGCCTGGTGTGGGCCAGGTCTGAAGGCCCAGCTGAAGGCTCCCCCAGGGGAAGGGTCGGCCTCTGCACACACTCCCGGGGTCCGGGCAGATCCGCTTTCCTCGGGGCTGCTGGAGGAAGCGTCTCCATCCTCCCTCCTGGTCCTCCGGGGCCTGCAGGCTTGAACTCTGCCCCTCATCCTGGCAGTTGCCTCGCCTTCCAGCCTTCCAGCCGTCCCCGTCCCGCTAGCTCCAAGCTTATCTGCACACACACCACCTGGCCTAGCCTGGCCACATGCCCCGCATTCCCTCTCCTCCTTCCTAGAAAGTCCACGCACAACGCCCAGTCATCTGCTAAACTAGGCGTTGCCGCCGCCCCCGCCTCCCCGGGGCCGGTTGTCTTTCAGTGTCCTTGTCCACACTTAAAAATAATTGTGCTCCGTGCCTAATAGCTAAACTTTGCATTATATATAGAACACTTGGATGCTTTCCAAGACCTTGATGCACAATCTCGTCCTCCCGAGCCAATGAGAATCTCTAGAAACTGGGAGGCGGCGGGGGCAAGGGAGCGGAAGGCAGTCTCACTATTTCTACCACGTATGTGGCTGTTCCGAGTTTCCACCGTCGAGGCAAACTCCATCCAGAGACTGGAGCCTCTCACGGGGCAACGGTATTTCCTTCGCGGGGTAGGTTGGCAGCGGCCGGGCCTCCTCCTTCCAGCAGGGCTGGCCTAGCAGGAGGCCCCAGTGATGGTGAGGGTGGGGGTGAGGGGTGGAGGGGCTGTCCCAGCAGAGGAGCATTGCCCGAGCACTCCCGTCGCTGCTGGGGCTCGTTTCCCCTGGAAAGCAGAGGGAACGAGGGGTGGCTGTCTTGAAAACGAAGTTGCAGGCGCATCTCCCAGCTGGGAAAGGAAATTGTGATTCGAGCCACGTGAAGGACTGACTGGTGACTTTCTGTGTCGGGCTGGCCGGGCAGAGGCCGCCCAGATGTTCGGTTAAACATTACTCTGGGTGTGTCTCTGGACGGCTTCGCATTTGAATCCAGTGACTCAGGGAAGCAGACAGATTCCCCTCCCCAGTGTGGGGGGGGGGGGGGCCTCCGCCGGTGCCCTGAGGCCGAGAACATAATAAAAAGGCAGAGGGAAGGAGAATCTGCTCTTGCTGCGAGCCAGGACGGCCTGTCCTCCTGCTCCGCTGGGCCTCGGCCTGTGGGTTTGCACGAGGATCCCACACGGCCTTCCTGGATCCCCAGCCTGGGCCTCCAGAGCGGCGCGAGCCTCAGATCCGCATGATCACCCTCCCCGTGTGTGTATAAGTATATCCCACAGGTTCTGTTTCTCCAGAGAACCCTGAGGAGTCGAATTCCTCCCTAAGGCCAGGTGAGGTCCTGCTCCGGCTGAGAAATGCGAAAATCTGAGCGTTGGTTTGCATAGCGTTTACGCAGACCTGTGTCCTCCATGGGCGCCTGAAAGTTTGGATGGATAATACCCGGTTCACGCGGGTCCAGCTGAAATGATTCACGGCTGAGGCGTTCCAGGGCAAACAGTCTGAAACATCTGAACGCAAAGCCATCGATAATAACCCTGTTTCAGTTTGCAAACGGGCACGCGGGCCATACGTGTCTTAGTGGCACATGCAGCATCCAGCAGGTGATTTTTAACATTTTGGGGGTACGCTGCCTGAGATTCTGGTGCAAGCCACGGACCTCTTGCTCTGCCCAAGAGTACGTATGTGCACACGTAACTAGCACCTGCTGCACACAGTCCGGGACACTCCGGGCCTGGCGACTGGCCAGGCGGCCCAGGGCTGATGGCAGAGAGCAGAGAGGTCGCCACAGGCCCCGGGGCACACGTCTCCGACTCTGAATGGTCCCTGGCTGCCCACATGCAAGCCCTCTTTTCCTAGGGGGCCAAGCCCAGCTGGTGGGGTGCAAGCCCATGGTAATGGGAATGAGCGTCCTATGCCCCGGGGGGGAAGCAGGTGTTGGGCCTGAGTCTGTTGCCCATTGGTGCTCAGACCCCCCTCCTGTCCGAGCACCTGAGACCCACTTCAGAGCTCCTGTTTCTCCCACTGAGGGGGTGCATGGGAACACCTCCAGGCACACTGCTCTTTGATGAGCCTCTCCAGCCCGGGCCCATCGGGTTGGCTGTTTGTCCTCTCGTCCGAGGCACTTCTACTGTGGAGCAAGTGACTGTTGCACCCATGGGACATGCTCTCAGGGACGCCTTCTGCACAGGCCACATCCTGGGGACCTGCTTGTTCCTCCTGGAGTGGCCTCCCTCCTCACCTGGGTCCCTACAGGCAGCGGGCCCAGGGGCCCCACCCGGCTTTCCCTGGCACTCCACCCACCAGGTCACCAGGGGCTCAGTGCCTAGGGCACTAGGTGCTGGCCAGCCCCCCAGACTCCCAGCCCCCCAGGCTCCCAGCTCCCCAGGCTCCCAGGCTCCCAGGTCTCTGTGGTCAGGGTGCAGGCAAGAGTCATGTTGGCCAACACCCCCAACCCCCAGCCCCCCAGCCCTCCAGGCTCCCAGGCCTCTGTGGTCATGGTGCAGACGAGGGTCATGCTGGCCAACCCCCCAGCCCTCCAAACCCCCAGGCTCCCAGCCCCCCAGGCTCCCAGTCTCCCAGCCCCCTGCTCTCAGGCTCCCAGCCCCCCAGGCTCCTAGGCTCCCAGGCCTCTGTGGTCAGGGTGCAGGCAAGGGTCATGCTGGTGAACACCCCCAACCCCCCAGCCCCCCAGGCATCCAGTCCCCCGCTCTCAGGCTCCCAGGCTCCCAGGCCCCTGGCCTCTGCAGATGGGGTGCAGGTGAAGGGTCATCCCATGAACAGCCAGCTTGCTTAGTTAGCTTAGGAGACTGGAGAGGTGCAGAGAGAGAGAGGGAGGGAGAGACGCACCCCTGCAGTAGCAGGATGCAGAAGCGCACCTGGCTCCGGCTGCAACCCGCCTGCCTCCTGCTGGGTACCCCCCCACTTCCAGGGGCCACCAGACCTGGTAGCGTGTGGGGCCCCTTCCTTGCACACTCGAAGCCACACTCCCTCCTGCCCCATGTGTCTGCAAACACCTCCCTGCCCCAGGGACCAACCAACCAACAAGAAAGCTCTTGAAAGTGGTGAGTCCGGTCCTTGTTTCTCAGCTGCGGTGAGGCCGGGGTGCTGTCTCCCACAGCCCTGCCCGCCCCCCACACCCCCTCCCCGCTGGGGTTTCACTGGGGCCAGTGGCTCTCTTGCGTGAATCAATGCCGTTCTTTCCGCGAGGTCCTGCAGGTCATTTTGGCCACCAGTACCCTGCCATCTCCCGGCCCCTCACGATGCCACGGCTGCCGTTCGTGGCTAATCCCGTCCTGACTCAGGGCTGCTGGCCCGGGGGCTCGCAGCCGCCCCGGACTCACCACGCTGGCCAGCTCTGATCTGCCCGCCACGGCTGCTGATACAGGGGCATCGGGTCACTGAACAAACGGGCGGGCGTCATAAGGGGAAGGACAACCGAGACGGCCCCCTCCCACTTCTATTATTAGGTAGAGTCATCGTCACTGTTTCCTCAACATTCGCCCTTAAACTGAGCTCTATAGGCCCATTACCATCTGCTTTTAGTGCCAATAAAAGAAATTCCAAAAAAAAAAAAAATAGAAATTCCAGAGCCCTTTCTTAAAAAAAAAAAATCAATTTTACTTAATGTATTACCTACTATCCTAATTCTTTATTTTATTATCTTTTTTGCTTAAAGAGCCTTGGAGACGGAGATGTCCCCGCTGCAGGCAGGGAGAGAGGAGCCTCTCCCCACAACCGGGTGCACCTGTCCAACAGACACCAGCCAGGGGACAGGGGTGCGGGTCCCGGCGCAGCGCCGAGGCGGGAGGGAGACCCCGGCCCCTGGGACACCCACTGCCCCCCCCCCGCCCACCGTATTTGTAATCTGCAAACCGTCTCCCGAAGGCAACTGCCTGACTGGTGGGTCCCGGGGAAAAAGGCCTAGGGGTCTGTGCTCCAGACCTCCTTGGCTCTGTGCTTGGGCGGCCGCATCGGCACCTGCTCCACGCCCCCGCGTGGGGACCCAGGAGGCTGGGCAGGAACAGGCCCAGGCACCGCGGTCGGCAAGGAAGACAACAGTATTTTGGAGACGGTGCGGTTGGTTGGAGACGTGGTGCTGATGGTTCCTTGGTCCCCCCTGGAGGGCAGTCAGGGCACTGCGGGGGATGCCCGCGCCCCTTGGTCCAGGGCTGTCAGACACCAGCACTGGCTTGCGGTGGCCCCCGGGGACGTGGGGGAAGGTAGGCCGGCCCCGCGGGCGGAGTCTCCATCCTCCCCGAGGAGAATCACGCGGATTCCGGCCCCGGCCCCTCCGGGTGGCCGTCCTGTCCTTGCCTCACTCGACCTCCGCCTGGCTGGCCGGCGCGCGCTGCCTTGGGCGCCCGGGGAGCCACACACAGAGACCTTTGTCCCCCCCCCCCCCCCCCCCCCCCCCCCCCCCCGCCCTGCTGACGAGGCGCCGCCCCGGGCTGCCTGGCCCCTGGGCTTGCTCTCAGCTCCAAGACTCTGACCTCAGCAGAGGGTTCAGAAACTTCCTCTTAAAACTCATTCTTGTTTTTTTTTTTTTTTTTTTTAAGGCAGACAAACAAACAATAGACAAAATAAAAAGAATCGGCTGTGAGCAGCAAGTGTAGGCACTGAAACGAACCCTGCGGGCACGCTGGCCACTGGCAGGCCGACCGGGGAGGCAGGTGTTCTGGCCATGAAGTCTCGGGTTGGGGATAAGGTGTTGTGCAGATGGTATTTTTCTTGACTTCTAGCGATTTGGAATCCCAGAGATCAAACAACAAGTAGCGCGGGCTTTCGAGGCGGGCAAAGTAACCGCAAAGCAATGTCCAGAGCAGGGGCGGTGTGGAACACGGGGATGCGTAGGAAGGATGCTGGGTTGTCTTGAGGGAGTTTCCCCCAAAGGGCTAACTGGGGACACGGAGAGAGAGACACAGAGAGACAGAGGCAGAGAGGATCAGGCTCGCCCAGGGGTCCAGGGACCCGGTACGGGTCGTCTGAGCCTTCCCTCGAAGCATGTGGGGAGCGGCCGGAGCAGCTTGTGCGCTGCGCTTTCCTGGGCTGTGACGAGGCTCAGGCCGCTCTGCTTCTGCCCTTCACTCTCTATTTTGAAAACGAGGCTCTTAGGATCGGAGCTTATTTCCCATCTCGCTGGCTGTGGCTCAGTGACGGGCCAGAAGGGACTGGGATCCCAGGAGCAGATGGGTCCGGTGGGAGCTCCTGAGGGCACTCAAGGTCGCTGCTTTCCCCGGGCTCCTTCTGCGGCTGTGTTACCGCGTGTGCACGTGTGTGTGTGTGTGTGCATGTGCGTGTGCAGGCGAGTGTCCCCGCGCACACACAAGGGAGGTGAACAATGGATTTGTACTCCTGGCTGCCCCAACGCCAGGCAGCGGGACTCGGGGCGCCCCTGGCAGTGGACACTGGGCTCCTGGCCCCAGGGCCGCCTACTGCCAGCGTTTCAGGGCCTCGGGCCGCATCCCTACCTCTGCGGGGTCTTGTCTCCAGGCCACTGAGCCTCTGGCGGCCGCCTGGCCAGCATGGGGGGGGCAGCCCTGCAGGGGGTTCTGAGGGTCTCAGCCGGTCCTGGGGGTGTCACTGGCTTCCAGACCTGGTGATGTGACCCACGGGGGATGATGTGGGCAGGAGGATGTGTGCAGGGGGTGGGCACAGGGTGCAGGGAGGGGCCGGGAGAGTTGTCTGCAGGCACGAGGAGAGGCTGCGGCCCTGTGGAGAGAGGGCGCAGGGAGAGTAGGGGAAGCAGGGGGGAGGACGGGAGCACAGGGAGAGCAGGGGGGTAGCAGGGGGAGCAGAGGAAGCAGGGGGAGCAGGGATAGCGGGGGCGGGGGCAGAAGGAGAGCCCTGTTCCCAGTCTACAGGGGCACTGAGTTGCAGGGGAGGGGAGGGGCTGAGAGGTGAAGGGCAGGAGGTGCCCCCTGACCCCCTGCGCCCTGGGCCCCTGGGCCGCCAGTGGGCGGGGACTCCCAGCGCAAGGGCTGCCACAGGAGTGAGGCCCCTCCCTCTCAGACTTCCGCCCTGCTCTTCCAGGGAGGAGGGGGGGACGTGGGGGGGGTGGCTTCCAGCAAGGAGGAAACCTGCCTGTGACCGCCAGGCCCCCCCTCCACAGCGCCTGGGCCGGGGCTGACGTCATCCTGGGCAGGGACTTCCTTATGAGGCTGAGCAGGGCAGCAGCAGGCGGTTGGGGAGCAGGGCTGGGGGAGCCAGCGGCAAGGGAGGAGTAGGGCTGCGGGGGGAGGTGCAGGGCTGGGGGTGGGGCGGGGGGGGGGGTGCAGGGTAGCTGGGTCCCCTCCACATCCGGCCTGTTCCAGAGGAGGAGAGGGGGGAGTGGGGGAGCGGCTCGGGCTGGGGTACAATCCCCACCTCACAAAGGGTCCCTGGGCTTCAGCAGCAGGAGGGCCGGTGGGGGGGGGTGTCTTGGTGCCCAGATGGGTGGTGGGTGGTGTGTCCCTGGTGATGCCGGGAAGTCAGGGCGATGGACTGGGTGGCCCTGGGTGCGCGTGCAAGCCCTGTGACACCTGCAGGGGCCCTTTCCTGGGTTTCATGGTCTCCAACAAGCGGGGCAGCCTCCTCTCGGGGAAGCTGTGAGAGGTCCCGAGGGTGCTGAGTTGGGACCCCACATGCTGTCCCCCTCATGGGTGGGGCGGAGGGCTGCACGCTGCGGGGGCACATGGGCCCAGGGTCAGGAAGTGCTGCCCCCTGAGGCAGCCCTGCCGGCCGTCTGGGGACCGGGCTGAGTTTCTTGGCACCGGGGTCCACGGTACTCCTGCTGCCCAGCGTGGGACTCCCCATCGGTACCCAAGGCGCGAGCGCAGTCCCATGCAGGAAACCAGACTCACCCTCTCGGCGCTTTCCCCAGCCAGCTGAAGCTGGGGTGTAAAAAGCACATACATATATAAAAAGCAATTTCAAACAAAGAAGCTCTATCCAAGTGTTAGGACGACTAGAATAGCCAGAAAGCAAAAATGGTGATCGAGCTGACCTGGGATTGCATTCGTTTCTGGCGCGCTGGCCAGCTGCTGGGCACGGCTCGATCCGGCCAGGAGTCTCCCCGCGGAGCACCCTGGGATGCACCAAGCTGCACAAAGCCACGGTTCTTCACGGCAGTCAGGAAAACGCGCTGCGTGCCACATGGTATTGTATTCTTTTTCAGGTTTCTATCATGTTATTAAAAACGACCCTCCGTGGGGCTTCTGGGTGGCTCGGTCGGCTAAGCGTGTCGCTCTTGATCTTGGCTCAGGTCTCGGTCACACGGTGGGGAGTTCGAGCCCCGCGTTGGGCTCGGCCCTGGAGGCAGATCCTACTTTTAAAAAACGACTGTGGGAGCGCGTCTGCATGTGTCCCCACCGCCTCCCACACCCTCCCTACTCAAGTGTGCTCTGTGCTCCTGGGAGTTGCCCCCCCACCCCCGGGGATGCAGGCCCCGGGCTCCCCGGCTGCTCCCTTCTCCAGGTGCCTTCATGCCCCGTAAGATGCGAGAAGCACTTCAATCACTGCACGTTAGCTTCTTTATTATTTTTTTTTAAGATTTTATTTATTTATTCATGAGAGACACACAGAGAGGCGGAAACACAGGCAGAGGGGGAAGTAGGCTCCCTGCAGGACTCGATCCCGGGACCCCGGGGTCACGCTCTAGGCCAAAGGCAGACGCTCCACCACTGAGCCCCACACCCACCCCGCCCCGGGCGTCCTGTCTCCCAGCTTTTACCTGGAAGATGGGAAGTGTCGAGGTTCACGGTGACTTTCCGGACTCCGCGTGCGGGAGAGCCCACGCATCCCACCCCCTTGTTGCGTTCCTCCCGTTGGCCGTGAACAGGCCGCGCAGCCCCCCCCCACGTCTTCCCCGTTGCCGATGACGAAGCGACCGTGTGGCAAGTCTGTGCCTCACGCTCCACCGCGGAGCCGCGTGCCCTTCCCTTCCACCCACCCCTTCCTGCCGCCCATCTCAAGACTTCTAGAAAGCTCTGAACCAGGTCCTGTGAATCTTGCTCTGTGTGTCCTCTCCACTGGGTCGCATTTGAACCCTTCGCGACACAAGCTTCCCAAGGAACCACGGCTGGCACTCGGTTCTGCTCGTTTCTCCAAATCGGCTTCGTCCACGACGGGGGTGGCGCGGGGCCCACTTCACCGAGTCCTGAGCTCCCCCCGGTCTGAGCTGCCCCGCTCTGCTCCGTGCCCACCAGGGAGACAGGAAGACCAAGGCCCTGCGTGTCACCTGCCCCCCGACTTGGAGAGTTAAAAACGTGCTGTGCAGGGTCATGAGAAACGGTCGTCGTCGGGAAGTTAGAACGAGGAGGGCCACATGGTCACGGTGCCAGTCCCCAGAGAGGTGGGAAATCCTCCCGATTTCGTGCCTGCACAGAAAGTGACGGCTTTCTCTTCCCCACAAACCTGGAACATGCATCTTGACGTGTAGACAACCAGAGGCACAGGCGGCCCCGGGCCCCCTTCCACTGTCTTTTTGTGTTTCTTGTTTCGCTTCTCCGAGGCATGTAGATGTGCGTCAGGCATCCGGGATTCACCGCGCCACATGTCTGGCAGGCGGGTGTGCGGGCCGCTCTATCACATCTCATGCCCCATGTGCTGTGACCTTGGGGGAGGCCATCGCCCGTCACCATGGCTGCTTCTGTGTGAGCGAATCTGGGCCTGGGATGGTTGAGGACACACGGGGAGCCCGCTACAGACGCCGGGATCACAGCATTGCAACCTCCGGGGAGCTCAGGCCGGCTGCACGTGTGCTGCGTGTGAAACACGGCTCCGAGCAGTTGGCGCGCCCCACGGCACGTAACCCTCAGACCCTCGTGCAGGACCCACATTTTATGGCGGAGGACGCGGAGCTGCACGGAGGTCACAGACTTTGCAGGTCTCTCAGCAGTGACGGGGCGGTGGGACCCAGAGCCAGGCACTCACACCCCGGAACCCTGTCTGCGGTCCTGGGGCCCGAGGCCAGCTGGCCGTTCTAGGACAGTCCTTCGCTCCATGGAATAGAGAAAGCTTTAAAAATAAATCCTGGGGATCCCCGGGTGGCTCAGCGGTTTGGTGCCTGCCTTTGGCCCGGGGCAGGATCCTGGAGTCCCAAGATCGAGTCCCTGCCTCGGGCTCCCAGCATGGAGCCTGCATCTCCCTCCTCCTGTGTCTTTGCCTCTCTCTCTCTCTGTCTCTCTCTGTGTCTATCACAAATAAATAAATCTTAAAGTAAATAAATAAATAAACAAATAAACAAACAAACAAATAAATCAATCAATCCTAACTTCAGAGCGCGCCCAACAGCAGACTCCGAGAGATCGGCGGACCCCAGCGAACCGCGCTCGCCCTCAGCCCCTCACCCGCCGCTCCCGGAACCTTGGCGGCAGTGGCGGCAGCCTCCGCTGAGCTGCTCATCGTCGGCCGGTACACGTCCCGTGAGCTGCTGCAGGTGTTCCCGGAATGCTGCATTTACTGCGTAGGATTCACTTTTCGAAATCCTCCAGGGACACAGCCCATTGCAGAAGCGAGGTGTCCAGGTGCTCCCTGCAAAGGCTGGCATACGTGGTGTCGAGGACCGGGCGGCAGGTGTTGGGAGAGCGCTGGCAGGGGGGCCCCGACTGAGACCCCTGCCCCGAGCCCTGGGCGGCCGTGTCACCGGGTGCTCCTGTGCTTCTCAGCCAGCATGGGAGCCAGTGCCGCACAGGAATGGGGGGTCCCCTGTGCTCTCTCACCAGAGGAGCATTTGCCAAGGTCAGTGAGGGGCCGGTAGGCCCCCGGAGAAGCAGCACCCACAATGATGACAATACCAGATCCCTTCCAAACCCCTTTGCACCCTCCCACTGTAAGCTCCTGGAGGACAGGGAGCACCTCTACAAAAAATAAAAAACCACCAGTACCTCCCCCATCTCGCAGTGTCCCAAGACCCTGTGGAGTGGTGGAGGTGCACCAAAAAATAAATAAATAAATAAATAAATAAATAAATAAATAAATAAATTAATAAATAAATAATAAAAAAGAATCTTAACTTCAGATTACCTATAATCGAACAAGAGTATTTGGGCGCCACTTTCTATTCATGGCGCACCTTTGCTGCTTTTATTTTAATCAGGCAGTCATGGATAATATTAATTTTTTATTCCTCATTACGCATTTGTGGCTTCCATTGGGTGACCTTGGTGGTGCATCCAGACGAAGCTTCTAGAGTGTAAACTACACTCAACTGTCCCATCGTCTGGAAGCTTCCAGTATCTGGAATTGCTGTTTCTTTCTTTCTTTTTTTTTTTTTTTTAAGATTTTATTTATTTATTCATGAGAGATGCAGAGAGAGAGAGAGAGAGAGGCAGAGACACAGGCAGAGGGAGAAGCAGGCTCCATGCAGGGAGCCCGATGTGGGACTGGATCCCGGGACCCCGGGGTCATGCCTTGAGCCAAAGGCAGGCGCTCAACTACTGAGCCACCCCAAGCCTCCCTGGAATTGCTGTGTTTTCTGTATTTTCCTCCTCACATCCCTCCTGAGCTGGGGACTGGCTTATCATTTCCTATATGCCTTTTGCAGAAATCCCATTTTCTCATCTCTTCCTGAAGACTCCCCTGCCCCGCAGGCTCTGAAACGCCGGGATCCTTGCAGGCCCTGGCTGCTGTGCGCTGCCCTAGTGGGGTAAACGTGTGGTTTGATGCTGATGCTTTGACTTTTGGGGTCTGGCGACAGGCCGGCCCCTGCAGTTAGGCCGCCCCCACAGCTGGCGAGGGACTTGCCTGGGGGCTGACCTTTTGGAAGCAAACCCACCGGGACCCCCGCCCTCCTTTGTTACCTGTTACATCCTGGGCCACTGTCCCTAGCCCTCCGCCCTGCAGGGCCAGTACTCGACCACCCGCTGGGCACAGCTCCTCCCCGAACCCACCTACGAAGAGGACGAAGAGGACGAGGAGGACATTGCTCAAACGAGCCAGCCCTACCCTGTGCAGGCCTCTTGGGTTCCTTCTGGTGGAAAGCACGGTAAGAGCTGCTGCCCACATTCCCCATGGCTCTCACTGCCTCCCGTCCACCCTGATGCTTCCCGCTGGGCCTGTGAGGCATCAGGGTTACCCCACCCACCCCGCCGCCAGTAAACCATCTCTTCAAAGACAGTCCTCCCTATCGGTTCGCCCCACCATCCTGAACAATGATAACACCTACACTTAAAAATACACTTCCAGGGGCACCTGGGGGGCTCCGTGGCTGAGCGTCTTCCTGTGGCTCAGGTTGTGACCCCGGGGTCCTGGGATCGAGTCCATGTCGGGCTCCCTGCAAGGAGCCTGCTTCTCCCTCTGCCTCTGTCTCTGCCTCTCTCTGTGTCTCTCATGAATGAATAAATAAAATCTTAAAAAATAAAAAAAAAGCACTTCCAGGAAGGATTCTTTTCTTCACACAGGAAGTACTTGCCAACTAGCCCGGAGACATGTGTGCAGTCCCTTCTGAATGAGGTGAAGAGACAGGTGCTCCATTTCCATTAAACTCTGATCTTCAAGGCTGAGACTACACGGCCCTGCTTTTTATGCTCCCACGCCACCACGTCAGCCGTGAAAAAGCGGCTCGTTATTGCTTACGTGTTGATAAAACAATATACCCACACGAGATGTTTTCCAGGAGAAAACCTACGCGATCATAAACTCCTAATAAACACATAGCGTCCATCGCTTGTCAGCGCAGAATGACGGTATTTCTCTCCAGGGTCTCGGATTTGCTGGAGAGTCTCCCGGGTTGTGAAGTGGATGGCTTCCCAGCGCAGATGGTGTTCGTTCTGCTAAAAAATAAAGGAATACCCGCCACGTGTAGGTCGAAGGTCTCGCTTGGAATGCCAAGGCCCTGCTGCTCCTTGGAGCCCTGGAGTGAATGGTTCTCATTATGCATCTGGCAGCCCATACGGGGACGTACTTACTGAGACTTAGATGCTTTACAATATGCTTAACCCGCATGACATTGAGCTCTATGTGATCAGTGATGTTCCTGAGTAGCGTGGGGTGCGAGGGAGATGCCAAGAGGGGCTACTGTGTCACATAGGACAGGTCACAGCGCTATTCCAATGACTCATTGGAGGTTCCTCTCTTGGGTAGGAAGTGGTTTCCTGGTAAAAACAAGCCTAAAACCCCACCCTTGTTGCCATAACAGAAAGAAGGAAACAGATCCCTGAAGGGGAACAGAGGGAATACACTGGGGGTGGAGATGCGTAATGCTTGCAAATCATGTCTGAAATCTTCTAGAACATATGGAAGGGAAGCACGGCTTAGCATAAACCAACGGGATCTACAGACTCAACTTGGCACGAGTTTATAAGGCAAAGACTACACTTAGGATGAGAATCTTGGAAGGAGAAGTAGGTGTGTCAGTGGTGTGAGGTCCGGGACGCAGGTAGGATGCCGAGGGAAAACAATCTTGACCGGTGGAGAACGTTCCTGGAGGGACCGTACATACAGCTAATCGCTGATTCTTTTTTTTTTCTTAGGATTTTATTTATCTCTTCATGAGAGACACACAGAGAGACACAGGCAGAGGGAGAAGAGAAGCAGGCTCCATGCAGGGAGCCTGACACGGGACTCGATCCCAGGACTCTAGGATCACGCCTTGAGCCTAAGGCAGATGCTCAACCACGGAGCCACCCAGGTGCCCCGAATCACCGATTCTTTACTGAGAAGAAGTGAGTGCGTGGAATCGAGGGCTATTTACTATCTTTACGGCCCATGTCCTACTCAGTACTATGAGGATGTTGTGGTCTTTATTTTCACGAAGTTATCACTTAAATAAACGGCTTTAGATGTGCGGGGTTGACGCCGCCTGCCAACGAAGACTCTGGTGCTAAAGGATATAAAACATCAGGTCACAACCCCTCCTGCAAGAATTGGGACTTTAGGAAGATGCTTTCTGTTTGAGCGTTTCCACTGCATTTATTTTTCAGACCATCGTGGCTCCGCCCTAAGTGTTTCTCTGGATCTAACAAAGGCCGTATCTGCTTTAGAGGGATATGAGTTAATTATTACTCTGGGATCTGAATTAATTATTACTCCGGGCCCTTTGGATAAACTTTTTAAGGAGATGCTGACTCATGATGAGTGCCTTTCCCGCTGAGCGTTCCCTCTGGACACGAGGTTCCCATGTTTATAGAAGGATTTGGCCCATTAAACATCAAGATGGGGGGAGGGGAAGGATGTCTAGAGGTTCCTTTAAAAGAATAACTTGGTTTAAAAGGACACAGACACACACAAAATGTGTGACGCCTTGGGAGGGGTCAGTATAACGGTCAGAGGGATGTTTGGGTTCCCCGGTGGTCACCGAGGACACCGGGCATCTTGCTGTTTACTCATTTCAGGTCATCTTACTCTTTTCAAGGGAAGATGAGAAATGTCTGCATGGAATGTTCCTGGTCTCCAAGAAAGTTTTAGCTATTTTAGTCACAGGGAGGAAATGGAGCCCAGCGATGAGCCACAAGGGCCGGACGGTGACGTCTGCACTGTGTTGTTCCCTGGTGTTCAGGGTAACGGGTCATTCTGACTCCCTCCACTCCTTGCGGTTCCCCAATATTCTTATTAAAAAGGCTATTTTGAAGTCATGTGGTAACCAAGGGGGACTTCCAGCCCGATCCCCTAACCGCATCGTAACTTCCGCCCTGTAGCACAAGGATCCCGGTTTATTTGACCTTGAGATGACTGAGATTCTTTCCTAAGAATCTGTGGTATTTATCTGATCCTAGAAAGAATTTACACCGTTCAAAGTCCTCTTCATGGGGGATCACGGCTGTGCTCAGAGACGTGGGGCTTTACTATGGGACGGAAAACTAATCGCCAGTTGACTCTCCTTTGCCACCTCTTTTCCTGCCGTGTCACTTATGTTTGTAAATCACATCCGGCGAACACCGTGGAGATCCTAGGCTGATAGAATCGGAAGGTGTACATGGTGTCTGCTCTCTCAGGGAGGGGTAGACTGTGTAGACTGTGCGGGTCCCCTTGGGGAGGTGCGGACAGTGTAGACCATGTCAGTTCCTTAGACTGTGCGGGTTCCCTCAGGGAGATATAGACCGTGGCAGTTCCCTCGGGGAGGTGTAGACTGTGTAGACCATGTGGGTTCCCTCAGGGAGGGATAGACCGTGCGAGTCCTTAAGACTCCCTGGGGAAAAAAAAAAAAAAAAAAAAAGGACTCCCTGGGGGGTGGGTGTGTGGACTATGTAGACCATGTCAGTTCCTTAGACTGTGCGGGTTCCCTCAGGGAGATATAGACCGTGGCAGTTCCCTCGGGGAGGTGTAGACTGTGTAGACCATGTGGGTTCCCTCAGGGAGGGATAGACCGTGCGAGTCCTTAAGACTCCCTGGGGAAAAAAAAAAAAAAAAAAAAAAGGACTCCCTGGGGGGTGGGTGTGTGGACTATGTAGACCATGTCAGTTCCTTCAGGGAGGTATAGACTGTGCTGTTTCCCTCAGGGGGATATAGACTGTGTCAGTTCCCTTGGGGAGGTGTAGACTGTGTAGACCGTGCAGGTTCCCTCAGGGATGTGTAGACCGTGCGAGTCCCCTTGGGGAGGTATAGACTGTGTAGACTGTGCAGGTTCCCTCCAAGAGGTGTAGACCATGCAGCTCCCCTAGGGGAGGTGTGGACTGTATAGACCATGTGGGTCCCCTTGGGGAGGTATAGACTGTGCAGTTTCCCTCAGGGAGATATAGACCGTGTCAGTTCCCTTGGGGAGGTGTAGACTGTGTAGACCATGTGGGTCCCCTAGGGGAGGTATAGATTGTGCAGGTCCCCTCAGGGAGGTGTGGACTGTGTAGACTGTGTGGGTCCCCTCAGGGAGGTGTAGACCATGCGGGTCCCCCAGAGGCCAGTCCGTTTACTGCAGTGCACCCAGCATGCACCCCCAGGGCAGGGCCTCGTCGTACCCTGTGTCCCAGCCCCTCCCGCAGGGACCCCGTCCCCCTCCTTGCGGGGCGCACAGGCTCCCGGGCCGCTCGGGGAGCGCGGTCAGGAGGGTGCCTGGACGCCCATCCCGGGACCCCCCACCCTGGCCCTCGTGGCCCCTGACACGGCCCGTGCCCACAGCCTCGCTCCTGCCCGCGCCCCGCGATCACCGACTCCTCTGGGAGGGAGGGCGCGGGTCAGTGACGTGGGTTGTGCTCACTCTGGCATGGTGGCTTCTGTCCTTTCCTGAGGGGTGACGACACGCAGGCGGCCGTGTGCATTCGGTGTACACTGCACCACGCGTGTGGACCCAAGTAGACCGACTGACTTCCCCCGCGTTTCAACCCGCAGCTGGAGCAGCACCAGGGCTGACCCGGATGCAAAGCTCAGCGCTGCGAGCAGGGCCTACGTGGCCGCCCTGCCCCCCCGGAGTCCACCGGAGTCGCAGGCCGCAGCCAGTGGCCTTGGGACTATGGGCAACAACTGCCTGACCCTGATGACTCTTAGTCTGGTTCAAGGGTCCCAAAGCGAACAACACAATCTGTCACCTCCCTCAACCCCTGAGCCCCCCAGGCTCCCCCGGCACCGATTTTAAAGCCCTCTCAAGGCTCAGGGGTGGAGCATCTGCCCTCGGCCCAGAGCGTGACCCCAGGTCCCAGGATCGAGTCCCGTGTCGGGCTCCTGCGTGGAGCCTGCTTCTCCCTCTGCCTGGGTCTCTGCCTCTCTCTCTCTCTCTCTCTGTGTCTCTCATGAGTAAATAAATAAAATCTTTAAAATAAAATAAAATCGGTGCCAGGACATGATCATCTTCCCGGAACTGGCTGAGCCGGGCGTGCGTGCGTGTGCAGCGTGTATGCATGTGCAGCGTGTGTGCTCAAGCAGAAGCACGGCCTTACTCACGGATACGGTTCGATCACCTTGGGGCTCACTCACGCCTCCCTCGTTTCCCAACAAGCACATCTCACGGCTGAGTCCCAAACGCCAGGGATGTCGGGTCAGGGACATGCTGAGGGACCGCGTGGTCCCTGCTTTCACCGCCTGCCCTGGGGCCACAGCAGGTGCCCGTGAGGTGCAGGTGGAGAGAGGAGGGTCCCGGGGTGCGTGGGCCGGAGAGGGACACGGGGGGAGTGGCGTTCACGGCCTGACCTGTGGGTTGGTGGGTCGGGTGCAGAGTGGGGGGGGGTGGCGAGGCCGGCAGGAGGCGACAGGGGCTGCCTCGAGGGTCTACCGTGTGTGTGCTTCCCGCACCTCGTCCCCGGGCCGTCCACGCAGCAGGGAGCTGGGGACGTCAGCATTTCCCACACGGGAGTGGCCCACCTGTGCCCGACCTGTGCCCCACCTGCCCCCCACTGCACCCCACCCATGCTCCACCTGCCCCAACTGTGCTCCACCTGCACCCCACTACAACCCACCCATGCTCCCCTCACTGCACCCCAACTGTGCTTGACTTGCCCCCCACCTGCCCTCACATGCACCCCGCACCCCACCTGTGGCCCACCTGCTCCCCACCTGCCCCCCACCTGCACCCCACTGTGCCCCACCTGCCCCCCTGAACTCCACCTACACCCCACCTGCCCCCACTGTGCCCCACCTGCACCCCACTGGCACCCCACATGTACCCCACCTGCCCCCACTGCACCCCACTGTGCCCCACCTGCCCCCCTGCACTCCACCTGCACCCCACCTGCCCCCATTGTGCCCCACCTGCACCCCACCAGCACTCCATGTGTACCCCACCTGCACCCCACTGTGCCCCAACTGCCCTCTACCTGCACTCCACCTGCACCCCACGTGCCCCTACTGAGCCCCACCTGCACCCACCTCCCCCCACTGCACTCCATCTGCACCCCACCGGTGCCCCACTTGTAGCCCACCTGTGCTCCACCTGCTTCCACTGTGCCCCACCTGCCCTCTACCTGCACTCCACTTGCACCCTACCTGCCCCTACTGAGCCCCACCTGCACCCACCTGCCCCACTGTGCACCACCTGCCCCCCCGCACCCCTGCACCCTACTTCTCCCCGCCTGTACCCCATCCGTGCCTCTGCGCAAGTGCTCTCTCACCTGGCCTCTCCTTCCACCTGGGCGTGCCTGCTGTGCGCCGCCGTCCCGGATCTACCGGCCACCCTGCGGCCGGGCACTCGGTCTTCCTCTTACTCCACGAGGGTTTCCCGTGTTAGAAGCCATCACCTTAGGCAGCTACTCAGGTAAGCTCCCCAGTTTATGGTGGAGTCGCGGAGCCAGCCCCAGGACGAAGGCCCTTAAGTGAATCTTTTTCAATATACGACAGTTAATATTAGCATTAGCAGGTGACGCCGCCCGATTGGTCTGTTTGGGGCGTCAGGATGCGGTGTAATGGGACTCGCCCGAGCAGCCTTGCGTTTCCGGCTAGAACGTAATTTAATTATTTGTGTTACTCCCTTTCACACCAATGTACCTCGTGTGTCTTTATGAGATAAGGGGAAGATATCACCCTCTAGTTGTCACACATAAGGCCTATGTTATTAAGATAGCTTTTAAACCAACAGAAGCTTTTTTAAAAAAAGTTTAAGTAATCTCTTCGCCCAACATGGGACTCTAACCCACAACCCCAAGCTCCAGAGGTGCGTGCCCTTCCAACAGAGCCCCCCAAAATGCTTTTATCTAGAAACATTTTAGACGAAATTTTATATAAGAATGGAGGAATTGACCCATCAACGCTGCCTGAAAGCCGTCGAGGACTCTTACGCAAATAGTAGAATTATAACAGCAAAAGGGAAGGTAGCCGGACAGTCATCCCGAAGAGTCTTCAAGGATTGAAAGCCACGCGAAGGACATATTTAAAATTCTGAGACCCCTTCTTTCCACCTGTGAGTGAGCAAAGGAGACGATCTCTGGCCGAGGACACATTCCACGTGGCAGGTGTGTCGCTCTGCGAGGACCAGGACCCGCGCGCCTTCTGGCTGCCCAGACCCCTGTGCTGATGGAATCTGAAGCCGCTTTCTTGGTGTCACTACCTCTACTCCCAGGGAGCGTGAATAGCGAGTGGAGACACGTGGGCGGCAGACGAGCTTCTTTCTGAGGAAGTCTAACGAACGGCCCCGAGGTGGAGTCATTACGAACCGGGTATCCTAGAAACGGTGCGACTCATCAGCAACGAAGCCAAACGACCGGGGTGGAATCGTGAGGAAGGGTGCACTTCGGTTGCAAAAATGATAAAACTGTCTCTATTCGTTTTTCATGGATTTTCATAGCAGGTCCTAAATCAGTAAAGCATTGCTTTTCCTGGAAATAGTTGTGACTCGCAGGACGCCGGCCGTTACGAGCGCCAGCTGCCACCGGGTTCGGAGACACGCGGGTTCCGCACCAAGAGCTTCACGGACGCCGAAGGTCACGACAACCTGTTAGAGCAGCTCGCATCAATGTCCTCGTTTTGCAGAGGAAGAGCTTGTGGCATAGAGAGGCCGAGTAGCAGGTGCATCTGGAGCTCCCACCTGGTCCCCGCGTCGGTGATGGCAGCCACGGTGCGGTCCTGGGGCTCAGGCAGGAACGAGGCTCCTGGAGGTAAGCAGGCTGCGCAGAGTGACCGCGGGCACTCCGGGTACCCTGATACCCCAGCTGTGTGAAGCTGAGGCGACCTTCGGCCTCGTACGTCACGTCATTGCTTCCGCAGCGGCCTTGGTTGGAGGCTCTCCCCAGGCTCACTCACAGGCGAGTCCTTCCTCTGGGCTAAGCTGTGACCCGGCGACCGCGGGAAGCAGTGCAGCCCCTCGGTGGCCTTGGGCACGTGTATCAGCGTCCGATGGCCCCAGCGACAAATGATCACAAATGTGGTGATTCAAAGCAGCACAAACTGCAATCACCTCATCATCTATTGAAGCGACTTATGTCTGGTAATAATGGTTTAAAATCATATAAAAATCAGTCCTCCTCCCACACGGCAGCAACACACAGCAAAGACAGACAGTATTCCGTTTCTTGGCACAACAAAATACCAACAAAAGTAAGCAAAACTTGCACCTAGAAAGGGCTGTATAAAGTTTTATGAAGAAAATAATATGGGGTTCAGGGGCACCTGAGTGGCTCTGTGTGTGGTGTCCAACTCTCGATCTCAGCTCAGGTCATGAAGTCAGGGTCATGAGTTCCAGCTCCGCACTGGGCTTCCCATTAAGTGGGGGGTCAGCCTACAAAAAAAAATAGCGGCACCTGGGTGGCTCAGTCGGTTAAGCATCTGACTCCTGGTTTTGGCTCTGGTCGCGATCTCAGGGGCGGGAGATCAAGGCCCAGGTGGGGCCCTGCGCTCAGCATGGAGTCTCCTTAGGATTCTCTCTCTCCTTCTCCCTCTGCCCCTCTGCCCCGCACTGACATGCTGGCTCTCTCTCTCTCTTATGTGTGTGTACTTTCTTTCTAAAATAAATAATTTTTTTTTAAAGAAGAGAATATGCAGTTGTATTTCTGGCAGGTTCTATTCCTGGTAAACCAAGCCACTTGAAACACCCCTTCTGCTACAAACACTTGGAAACGTTGGATTCAGTATAAACGGTGTGGGGAAGGGGAGGGATGTGACTTCTCCGCTAAGTTCTCGAGAGGGAAAGGAGAATTCCTGGGGGCAGAGGAGACAGAGAGAGTGAAAATCAGCCTGGAAAGTGGATGAGCAGATGCTGTCGAGGCCTCGTGGTGAGCCCATGACCTCAGGGTTGTGGTTTCTGTACAGATGGGCTTTTACCTGCCTGCGGCCTCCAGAAGTGAGGGAGACTGCGAGGCCCGGGGCCCTCCGAGTGTCTGTCCCTCAGGGCAAGAGGTGGGGTGATAAGAAGTAAGCCAGCAGAAAGGCAGAGCGGGGCACGCGGGTCGCCGTCCCCGATGGAAATAACATCTCCCTTGGGAAATCTCATAAATATTGACTTTGCCTCTTGGGAGGACTTGGATTTGACATTGACACTTCCCGTGCAGCCCGTAATGGAGAAACTCTGTCCGTGATGCCTGCCAGGAGCAGGGCTCAAACCTCCCCGAAAAGACGTTCCCACGCCTCGGACTACGTGGCATTATCGAGGCCCCTGAAGATGAGCTCGCAATTCAAAATATGTGCACACACACACACACACACACAAACCCACAAAACTTGATACCCTGTGGTCCTGGGGGGTCAGAAGATCACAGTGGGGTTCACTGAGATAAGCTTCAGGTGTCAGCAGGCTGGTACCTTCCTTTGGCACGGGTGGGGGCGGGTGGTATGGATTGTGTTTCCTTCTCTCTTCCAGCTTCCAGAAGCCGCCTGCTTTTCGGATCTTCAGAGCTGGGTGGGTCGCTTCGTCTCATCCCTGATCTCTCCCCTCTCAAGACCCCAGGATCCCACTGGGCCCATCTTGATCATCTGCAATAATCTTATCATTTAAAAATACTTAATTAAAAAAATACTTAATGTAATCCCATCTATAAAGCCCTCAGGGCACGTGTCCCCATC
The DNA here is from genome assembly GCF_003254725.2 of Canis lupus dingo. Classification (NCBI taxonomy): domain Eukaryota; kingdom Metazoa; phylum Chordata; class Mammalia; order Carnivora; family Canidae; genus Canis; species Canis lupus. The sequence continues at coordinate 30,822,461 of NC_064244.1, forward strand.
AGGTTCCCAGAACTAGGTCTCGGACATCTTCGTGGCGCGGGGCAAGGGTGCATCATTCCAGTCACCGTGGAGTTTTTGGATAGTTGAGGTCTACGGAATCTCCAGGTCTGTAGAAGGTCGGGCCAGACCAAATTTCTGTGTTTTCTTTTCTTTAAATTGTGGCTGTCCTTTTCATTTTCCTCTCCGTTTATGGCAGCTGATGGGAGAAGGAAAAGAAATGGCTTATTTGGCTATATATAGTCAAATATATATATATTATATATAAAATATAATATTTTATATTATATAATTATAATATGTATACTTTAATATATATTAAATATATATATTTATATATATTTTAATACATATATATTTTTTCAAGTGAGACCTGAAAGCATTCACGTGTGTCTGCCTGAGGTGCAGGGGTGCACGTGCTTATTTCATACCCCCCACCCCCCGCCCCGCCTGCAGCCTGGTGCCTCAGGCCAGCTCCTCCCTGTTTTGGGGACCGGAAACTATTTTCTCCCATTTCCAGACATTACGAAAGGCCAAGTCCAAGTTGACCTGGGTGTTTCCCATGGCTCCCACACGCATCACGGCGTGGGGCATCCTTCCCTCTGCTCTCCCTGGTTTTCTCCCACCCCCCTCGCCCCTACTTCCCCAATGCCGCACCCAATAGTAATACTCACAGGTTCAAAGTCAAATGAGAGTCCCGATGTGGTGTTTCCAGGAATATCCTCCGGTCCCTGGAGCCGGGGTCACCCAATTCCTCCCATCCCCACATGACACCCCCAGCGGCCAGGAACGGAGCGAGCCTGTATCCTCGTGGGTCCCACATGGCTGGAATGAGGCACCATCACCACATTTGTCCCTCAGTAGATCCCACCTTCCTGATTCATGGAAAATTGTGCTAGAAGAGTAGAGGGGAAGGAAGACTCATGGGCCAGGAAACCCCCTGGTCTACACCAAAGGATGGCCGTTTCAGAGATTTCCAACTCGACGTCTTCCTCTCCCTTCAAATGCACTTTGCTTGCTTCCCTGTGGTCGCCCAGTCCGGGTGGGAAAACCAGAGGCTACGGACTAAATTAATAAATGAAAAGCAGCTTGCTGTATCCGTGCTTGCGAGTGTAGTCCTTTCACAGCCCATTTTCCCTTCTTCTTATTTGTGACCTTTTTTTTTATGCCATCATTTTCCTCCCCAGCTGTGATGGTTGGTTTCATAGGTCAATCTGGCCGGGCAAATGGTGGCCACATATGTGGTCAGGTGTTATTCCAGATGTTTCCGTGAGGATGTCTTTGGATGAGATTAACATTTAAATTGGTAGACTTGAGGAAGGCAGATTTTTTTTTCCCTGTGGGTGGGCCTCACCCAACTAGTTGAAGGCCTGCGTGGAACAAAGACTGACCTCCCCTGAGCAAGAGAGAGTTTTGCAGCAGGTGGCGGGCTTTGAGCTCCAGCTGTAAGTCTTCCCTGGGTCTCAGCCTGCCAGCAGCACCCCCCCCGCCCCGCCCCGCTCCCCGCCCAGGACTACAAGATATGAAGTTTGGGGGGTTGGATTGACCAAGTCTCCACAATCCTAGAAGTCAATTCCTTAACGTAAATCTCTTCATCTATTGCTCCATTGATCGATCTCTGTATTTATCCTGTTAGTCCTATTTCTCTAGGGAAACCTGGCTGATAGAATGGCCTTTTCTCAAACCGATAACATTTTTGTAGAACCTAGATGAGGTGGTACTTAGTGGTTTGGGCCATGCAGGAGCGCCACGGAAAGACTCAGCATGGAACAGAGCCCCGTAGGGCGGTGGGATGGGCGGGGGGCCTGCCTTGCAGCTGACTGGGGCTTGGAGTCCGCCCTGCTGTTTACTGGCTGGGTGAGTGTAGGTGGCTCATGGGACCAGACTCACAACAGAGGATGTGAAATGGCTCACACCTGCTTTTCTATGGGATGCAGTAAGGCTGAACAGGAGCACCATTGTTAGGATAATTAGGAGGAAATCTGCCAGGTTTTGTCTTCAAAAATACACGTTTTCAGGAATCAGGACTGACAATGGTGTTGCTGCTGTGACACTATCACCTAAGAAGAGCATTTCTGGGCTGGGGGGATGAGGTGGCTGGGTGATAGGAGGGCACTTGATGGGATGAACGCTGGGGGTTATACTATATGTTGGCAAACTGAATTTAAAATAAATAAAATAAAATAAAATAAAATTTAAAAAATGGGGAAGCCTGGGTGACTCAGTAGCTTGGTGCCTGCCTTCGGCCCAGGGCGTGACCCCAGGGTCCTGGGATTGAGTCCCACGTCGGGCTCCCTGCATGGAGCCTGCTTCTCCCTCTGCCTGTGTCTCTGCCTCTCTCTCTCTCTGTGTCTCATGAATAAATAAATAAAATCTTAAAGAAATAAAAAACCATGTTGGCCACATTCCTTTCAATCTTAGCCTTCTTGTCTGGGCTTTGTAAGGTTTTTGTTTTTGTTTTTGTTTTGCCAACATCATGCTTTCGGTTCCCAAAAGCAAGTACCATTTCCCCATAAATCACACAATTGCTCGCTCAATTCGTTAGTCACAACTGCTACTGGTACAGCGTATTGAGGCGCCTTCCAGGAAGTCTAAAAATCCTAGATCAAAGATGAGTGTGCGGTTGCTGGAAAACCATAGTCTTGCTCAATCGACGTCTTAAGAAGTGGAAGTTTAGGGTCCTTGCACGGCGTGGCCTCGGGGATTTGAGCAGCCAGCCTCGGGCTCCGCGTTGGCCCCACGTGCTTCCGGACGGCGAGAGGCAGGGCATCTCTCATCAGCCTTGTATCCCGGGTGCTTGGCCCTTGAAAGAGAACGACTGATGTTTGGCGAATGAATGACGGAGCTTCCGGGTCACTTCAGGGTGGGTTACTCCTGAAGACACATTAAAACTCGTTCTTTCAAAGGTTCACTGAATCCGCGTGAGGTTGGGTGCCCACTGCGCGCTGGGGCCTCACCCCACGAAAGCTAGGCTGACGTTTGTGTGGAGCAGCCAGACACTCCCTCCCGGGGGGCAGCGGCCGTGACCCGGGCCGTGACCCAGGCCGTGACCCGGTCCTTGCAGGGCACGGCCTTGCGGCACCGAGGATGGAGCTGCAACGGGGGCTCGTGTGAGCCGGGGCTTTGTGCCCTTCCTCTGTAGCTCGGGGCTCGGGAGGCAGGCGTCCTGGCGGCTTGCTCCACAGGAGGGGACCCCTGAGAGCCCGACCTCCCCACGCTGTGCACCCTGTAATGTGCGGGGACCTGGAAGCTTCAGATTTCATGATCCCCACCCAGGAGCTGGGGTTTATTCACTACGGTGACATTCGGGCAGTGGAGTGTGGACGGCGGAGACCCAGGTGATTGGTCCCTGGTGGGCGGTGGGATATGAGCTCTGCTTGGAAACGTGCAGGGGTGTTGGCGGTGCAGGGGCTCTGGGCAGAGGTAAGAGGGGCTCCCGGCCGGTGCCCACGCGGACCGTGCAGGCTGCACATCCACCCACCGTCTCCCCGCAGCTCCTCGCTCCCGTTAAAGCCCTGTTTTCGCTCCCGTAGGAGGAGGGGTGACGACCTGAATATAACCAGTGCCCCCCCACACACACACACCATCCCGGGACTGGGCTGTGATTAATCTGAGCGCCTCATGCCAACTGAGCCTCCCTTTGCGAGCGCTTGTCTTGGGGGTGAGTGCACAACCCCACCGTGGCCAACGGTCCCCGTGCGAAGTGTGCAGGGGGGAAAGATTTCTTCCATCCTCTTGGTTTGAGGATGTGATGTCCGGAGCTATGGCTGCCTCTGTGACCGTGAGTCAGAGGTCGAGAGCATCTCCGAGACGCTGACCCAGGACGGACCCTTCCGGAACCTCCTCCCTGTGAACCTCGTGTTACGGGGGTGGTTACATCTCCTCACCCGTGACCCCCACTCAGCAGGCGCTTTGTTACTTGCAGCAAAAACAAGAGCCAACGTGACCTCACCGGCCCTGCCTAGAAGGTTCCCGTGTGAGAAACGAACAGATCTTAGATTTGACACGACCAGAGGAGCCCACGGTGTAAGTTATGAGCACATATAAGCACCTGTACGCGTACGTGTGTAAGAAGGAGGTGGGGCTGCTGCTGCGGGCGCGAGGGGCCTTCAGAAGTGAAGCGTCCGATCAGTCATTCGGGTGTTTGCCTACACGCTGCACCCCAAGCCGGTGATCCCTTGGGAGCGCCCCCAGGATTCAGAGTTTCTGCTGCTGCGCTTCCCACTGACAATCTGGCCGCGGCTCGGCCGGCACCCAGAGATGGGAGTCCCCACGTGGGCGAGGAGCCGGGAGCCGAGGCCAGGACAGGCAGCGGGTCCAAATCTGTCTGTTCCAGGAACGGCGGGTAAAGGGAAGAAAGTCCTGGAAAGGGTACTGGCTTACGGGAAAGTAGTGAAACATCAGGCTGGGAAGAACGGACAGTAGGGGTTATGGTCCTTGGGAAGGTGAGCTAGATCTCAAGAGGCACTGACACCGCTGTTTAAATCATTTTATTTTATTTTATTTTATTTTATTTTATTTTATTATTTTATTTTATTTTATTTTTTTTATTTTATTTATAAGAGACACAAAGAGAGAGGCAGGGACACAGGTAGAGGGAGAAGCAGGCTCCCTGCAGGGAGCCCGACGTGGGACTCGATTCCGGGACCCCCGGCGTCATGCCGTGAGTTGAAGGCAGGTGCTCAGTCCCTGCGCCCCATGAGCCACCAGACATCCCGCATTTTTCCAAGGAAACAAACGTGAGCACCCCTGTGAGTGGTAACTGGAGCAGCAGCCTCGCCAGCTGATGGCCGCGGGCTTGCCGGTGCCCAGGGTGCAGGCTGCAGACAGGACGGCAGGTGCTCTGGGGACCACACCTTGGCCTGGCCCTGACCTGTTACCTCCATCCTCCACCCGGACCGAGGGGCTGCTGGCTCAGGGCAGCGGTCACTACGTGGATGGAAGGATTCAATTTTCTTTATTCACTTAGGGTCTTCTACGCGCCTCTGCTGGAAAGACGGGAGCCCTTCCTGCAACAGCGCAGCGGTGTCACTGCACACGGGGATGCAGACCCAGGCAGGTGGCACAGCCACGTGGGCCAAGCCTGGACTGTGTGTGTTACACTACGGCATGGACTGCAGGTCAGCTGCTGACCACTGACCCTGAGAGGAGGGTTGTCGCGTCAGGGGAACCCCAGGAAACCGACTGCTCCTCACCGCGTGGGGGCTTGTGATCCTGGGGCAGGATAAGTCCTGCAGGATGGGAGAGCAGGGACGGGAAGGTGCACAAGGGCACGCAGAGCGGCCGCGTAAAGATCCACCGGGCGAGTGTGGGGACGGAGGGCATGAGCTGCAAGTGGACGTCACAGTCCTTGCCCTGACCTCAGATGGGTAGCACACAGCTTCCTCGGCTGGAGCAGGAGGACAGACATGACCCCTGCCCCACGGGTCTATGGCAGGATTAATAGTTCATGCTTGTAGAGAGCTTATCACCCTGCCTGGCAAACAGTCTACACAACAGGGACGTTTATTCAATACAGAAAATAATAAGAATCAATGATTTATATACAGAAGATCCTGAGGAATCCAGTGAATAATTATTAGAAGTAATAAATGAGGTGAGCAAGGTTGCGGGATACGTTGTGATCAATAAATTAAAATCAATTGTGCTTATGATACAATACAAAATAATATTTTACTTTCAAAGATTTTATTTATTTGTTCATGAGAGGCAGAGACACAGGCAGAGGGAGAAGCAGGCTCCATGCAGGGAGCCCGATGGGGGACTCGATCCCAGGACCCCGGGGTCACACCCTAAGCCGAAGGCATACGCTTAACCACTGAGCCATCCAGGTGTCCCTGGAAATGATATTTTAAACACAATAGCATCAAAAAGAATAGAATATTTGGGAGTAAACTTAACAAAAAGCGGTGCAAAATGTATGTGTTGAAAACCACAAAACACTGTGGACAGAAGTTCAATAAAATCAACATAAGCAGGGAAAGATCCCATGTTAATTAGTGGTTGGAAGGCCTCACACTGTGAAGATGCCGATGCTCCCCAAAATGTCGTACGGAGTCAGCACCAGCGCATTCAGAATCCCAGCTCTCTTCGCTGTGGAAATAGGCCGACTCGAGAATTCCTGTGTCACTGCAAGCGACCCAAGAAGAAAATAGGAGGATTCCTATTCCCTGATTTGAGAATTTACTGACAAGCAACAGCCATCAAGACACAGCAGGACCTTGGAGGGTGGGGGGCAGGCTCTGTTGGTTTAGAGTCTGACTCTTGGTTTTGGCTCAGGTCACGATCTCCGAGTTGTGAGGTTGAGCCCCACATCGGGCTCTACACTGGGTGTAGAGAGTGCTTCAGAGCCTCTGTCTCTTTCTCCCTCTGCCCCTGCCCCCTGCCTCTAGCATGCATGCTCTCCCTCTCAATTTAAAAAAAAAAAAAATCCTTAAAAAAAGACACAACAATAAAAAAAAAAACAAACCTAAAAACTTCTGTGCTTCCAAAATAAATAAATAAATAAATAAATAAATAAATAAATAAATAAAAATAAATAAATAAATAAATAAAAAGACAGCTCTCAGAATGGGAGAGAAGTATTTGCAGACCCTATATCTGACAAGGGACTTGTATGTTGAATATACAAAGAACACTCACAATTCAGTAATAAAAAGACAAATACCCAAGTTAAACACGGGCAAAATCCCTGAGGATTTATTTCTCCATAGAAAAGACACAAAGGGGGCAGCCCGGGTGGCCCAGCGGCTTAGCGCCACCTGCGGCCCAGGGCGTGATCTTGGAGATCAAGTCCCACGTCGGGCTCCCTGCATGGAGCCTGCTTCTCCCTTTGCCTGTGTCTCTGCCTCTCTCTCTCTGTGTCTCTCATTAACAAATAAATAAAATCTTTAAAAAAAAGAAAAAAAGAAGAGAAAAGACACAAAGGGCCAATACACACAGGAAAAGGTTCTCAGCCTTGTTAGCCATCTTAAAAATGTGAATCAGAAGCGTGGTGACGTAGGACATCAGACTCTCTCAAGTAACTTGAACCAAAGGTGAGAAACACGTGTTGGGGGGTTGTGGCCGAATGGGAGCCCTCGCACATTAATGGTAGAGACTCAAACTGGTGAAGCCATCTGGAAAGCCATCCGGTGGCTCTGCAAACAATTGGACGTGGTTGACGTACACCTCAGCAATTCTGCTCCTAGGTATCGACCCAAGAGACATAAGAGCATGTGTCGGCACAGGGACGTGGCGCTGAAGGCCCCTCCTGGTAATTCCCAGGATGTAGAAACAACCCAGATGTCTAACATTCGGCGAATGGGAGAACAATATGTGCTGTATTTCTGCAGTAGAATATTCTTCTTCTGTAAGACGGAATGACGCGCAGAGAGAGGGCACACGTGGATGGGCTCCCACACATGGTGCTTGGTGAGAGAAGTCCAGCATGAGGGGCCATAGACGCAAATCCACTGATGGCAGATATCCTGAGGAGGAGAGTCTACAGGGACAGCAAGGAGGTCCATGGTGGCCTTCGGCGTGCGAGAAGGGCAGGGAAGGACCAGAGAGTAGCTAAAGGGGATGCGATTGCTTTTTGGGGTGACATAAAATGTTCCAAAATCGACCGCTGTGATTGTGGCATGTGTCGGTGAGCATGCTAAAGACCACATGGTCGGACACTCGAAACAGAGAGTGGTGCAGTGTCGGGGGTCTGCGATAAGGTGCGTGGTGGCGGTCTGCTCCCACCTGGTTTGGGAATTGGCTTTCCAGGTGCTAATCCCCGAACACCCTCCTGGTGGCTTTGTAGCTTCGGCCACTGCCTGGATGTTACCGACTTCTTAACATAAACTTGGCCTCACTTGGCTTAAAAGCCAAATGTCCCTGTTTGTGCTCAGAAACACTCGTTTTCATGGGAACGGCACCAGGATGTCAGGTGGTTGTTTGTTGTTTCCTTCATTTTGATGAACTCGGGACACCGGGACCTCGCGCTGCTCGGGTCTGGGAGGCGCTGTGACCTGGACGCTCCCCGAGCCTGCGAGGTGGCAGGGGCTTTGCTGCAAGCACACCTGACCTGCACTTAGGGCAGCCCCGGTGGGGTCGGTCCACCTCCCAACTGAAACCTCCCAGAGAGATGGTAAGTACAGGATCTGTCACTGACAAGGGAACATCTCTGGCAACTGGTAAACCCCAAAGTCCATCAGGATAAACACCCCCAAGAGTTCCCCGTGGGGGTCGGGGGAACTGGGAGCGGGGACTGTGGCAGGGTGGAGGTAGAACTGCCCTGTGCATGGGAACCCTGACATCCCACAAGGCCCTCTGGACCCCTGACACCCCTCATGCCCCTCTGGACCCCTGACTCCCCACCTGCCCCTGGACCCCTGACACCCCATGTGCCCCTCTGGACCCCTGACACCTCACATGCTCCTCTGGCCCTCTGACTTCCCTCATTTCTCTCTGGACCCCTGACTCCCCCATGTGCCCCGGGAAGCAGTAAAGCCCTGCAAAGCCTCCCCTGCAGAGGGACACAGCTCCTGTCTCTGAAGCGTGCCTTTGGGCTTGTGAGATGACTCTTCACCACACTCGGGGCCACAACTGCAAATCCCAGGCTATAGCCACAGCTTAGTGTATGTGGAATCAGCTACTCTGCCCAGCAGTAGGCTGGGGTCCCAAATAAGCCTCCATGTTTTCTTAAATGTAATTTCTGGAAGGAGATTACTCTCCATGGATTGCTTTTGAGTCTGGGGAAATCAGAGAGCCTGTGGAGAGAGAGGTCGAGCCTCCTTCTTCCACGTCCCGGGAACATGAAGTGGAGATTTTCTTTCAACCAGGGACTGGTTTGGGCTGACTTTATGTAGGTGAGCTGATGAAAAAACTATTTGGAGCCCACTTAGTTTATGATTGATATTGTTGTTGGCGTACATGTTTTCCTTACAATGAAAGCTCATCGTAACGAGAACTGTCAACTTATCCTCTTTATAGAACCTGGCTTCTCTGTGCCATTCCCTCTCTCTCATGTATACCCAGTATGTGCTCCGCAGTAGGTGTTTTTCTTATGCTCTATCTCTATAACTGCATCTGCATATCTCAAGGCATATTTATAGTTTGCCAATTTAGTAGTGGAATTAAAAAAAAAGGTACTCTGAAAAAATAAGTGCTAATGACACGTGCGGGCATTTTAAATAATGCCTTGAAAAAAATGCAAAAAAAAAGCCTTGAAATCACATAGCTTTTGAAATTTGAAAAATTTTTGGAATTTTGAAAAAAAACCTTTATGCATGCTGTTTCTTAGGTTGGTATACTTAGTATTTAGGGCGTGCGAGCTAATTATATATGTAATATATATATATTCAGAATATTTTAATGAATATTTTTCAGCTGTCCTCCATCATATAGCTTGAGATCTTCGTATTTTATTTTTAGATCAACACGATAGGGAATTTGATGCGTGGCCTGGGCTCTAACTGCAGTTGGTGTCTGGTTATGTAAAGCCACAGGCTGTCTCCGTCAGGTATGCACCTGGGAGGCCACAGACAGTGGAGACGCCTCTGCTCTGCACGTCTGTTAGCAAGGGCTCCTCATGGGACGTTACAGAAATACAGTTTGAGCTAGAGCAATGTGGCTTGTGGTTGGGGTTGCTCAGTGCTCGGCTCAGTGCTTGGCTCCAGCCTCAGGTGGTCCTGGTGGGGGCTTGGCTGGATTAGAGTCCTGCTTCTGCTTCTCTGTGCCTTTGCTCTCACACACGGCAGGGACGGTTTTGCTAGTCAGTTGTCCTCCTGGGCCACGCCCTGGGTCCAGAGAGTGGGATATGACCATCAACTGGAAGGGGGGCACAGACCACCGGTGTGTTCCTGCCGGGCAGGTGTGGGTGTTGGGAACACACAGGAAGGACCCCGCAGGGGCCAGCGGGTTTATCACAAACCCCGGGGTGGAGGGACGGAAGACCCAGCACCCAGCATCCCTCTGAGCTGCTTTTCCTGAGCTTGGTTACCAGCTAATGTGGAGCCTGAGACGAACAGCCACCAATTTCACAGAATAATTTGCATTTTTGATGCTAGAGGTAATAGGTGCTGAGTGAAGGAGTGGGAGGCCCTCGGCCTGCACTGTGGTCCCTGCAGGGGGATGGCTTGCCCTGCATCCCTTCATCTTGGATCATGTTCTGGAAGCAGGAAACCAGAGGATGGAGAGGGCCATGTGGGGAGAGCAGCTGAGTTTTCCAGCCCCAGGGGGTCTGTGTACTGTTCCAGGGTGGGGCAGGGGCAGGGGTGCAGAGAGGGTCATGGAGACTCAGGGGTGCAGAGAAGCCAGGGGGAGATGGACACATGTCGGGGTTCTTTTGTTCTGGAGGCTGGGACACGCCCCTCTCCCAACCGTCTGCAGACGTGCTGGAGAGGGGAGCACAGGTGGTGGGTGAGGCCCGGGAGCTGAGGGTGTAACTGCAGCCCGAGAACCAGGGGCGCCGGGTCAAAGAGTGATGTCCTGCAGGGCGGGTGGGCAGGGGGTGCGCTTGGTGCTCCCGAGTCCCCACTGAGTGGAGGGACCCACACAGCACCTCTGACTCTGATCTGCTGAGTTCCCAGACTCGATGCTGGTGTCCTCCAGGACCCGCCGTCCTGGGAGACACACCTGCCAATCATGTTTGACCTGACACGGGGCGCCCGGTGGCCCAGGCGAGGTGACATACACGGCTGACTGCACCTGTGGGGGAGGGCAAGCTGCTCTCGCTTCTTGTACGGGTTGACATGCGGAGAGACTGAGGCACACAGTGCTGCTGGGTGACCTGGCCGGCTTCTACTCCCAGTGGTGGGGGCAGTTGGCTCGCGTGGTTCACCCAGGGCCCACTGTGCAAGCCCGCCCAGCCCACGAACCTGTGCACCTGCCTGAAGCAGGGCCTCGTCTAAATGGGGAGAAGGGAGCTCAGGCGCCCTTAAAGGAGAGCGTCCAAGTGTGTTGCTCCCCGGGGATGTGGGGCCACCTCGCCCCAGGCAGGTGCCGTGTGATGGTGGGTCCCGCGGCCCCACGAGGGAGCCGGATCGCCGCCCGCCCCATGGACACAGAGATGGAGCCCCGCCCCCCATGGCCAAGGAGGCTGGGGCGGTGCAGGCGGCAGGCCGTGGGGGGCCCGTGGGGGGCCCTTGGGGGGAGGGTCCGAGACACAGGACTGTCCTGCCCCACCTGTGTCTGTGCTGAGCCCAGGCCTCCCTACCCCGTGGGCGCTGGTGGAGCGCTTCCCGGTGAGGCCGGACAGCAGCTGCGGGAGCCCAGGATGGAGCCACTGACCCCACCTGCGCTCGTGGCCCAGCAGGGAGCCAGCAGGCCTTGCAGTGCGGGGAGCCCTGGGGCCTTGCTGCGGGCCACGGCTGGCGAGGGCTCCTCGGAGCGACTTGGGGGCGACCCTCAATGTCTGTCCGGATGGGCAGATGGACCCCGCACAGCTTCTCTCTTATTGAAGAACAATCAGACTGTCCGGTCGCTGGGTCTGTCTCCTCCGTCGGGGTTTGCTCTCCACGCCTGCCCTGGAATCCCGAGGCTTTGCTGAGCACCTGCTGCTCCAGGGGAGAGACCCAGGAGCAGAGGCCAGAGGGGATGGTGTGTAGGGAGACCTCGCACCTGGAGCCACGCAGGGAGTGGGGTGTGGGAATCACCGGGAGAACAGTCCCCCGGCTTCCACAGTCCTGCGCCCCCTCCCCCCCACGGATGGTGGGAACCTGCTCCCCGCTGGGTCGGAGGCCGGGCCTGTGCAGAAGTCCACCGACAGTCCCCAGGTCCACCTACACCTTTCTGATGAAAGGGCAAACAATTAAAATACACCCCCTCATTATATCCCTAAGTACCATAATACAAGCACCACCTCGGGGCTGGCGTCCTGACATTAGGAGAGGCGCCGAGGCCATCCCGCAACAAATGATAAAGTCCTAGGATTAAAATCTCTCCTCCTCCTTCCGGCATTGATTTAAGAAATAGTGGGTTTATGATGTCTATGACGATTGTGCAAAACTTAAAGTTCATTTTTCGTCTCTCTGAGTCTTTTATTTCTTCCACTGAATTCCCAAATACTTGAAAACTGTCTCGATTATAAAAACATGTAGACATAGGGTGACACTTAAACTAAATGCGGTGTCCTCAGCAGAAGGTAAACCCTTCGTTACAACTTCATGGCGACCGGGGACTTGCATCACCACGTGCCTGGGAGCATCGGGGGTGCAGAGCCAGCCAACACCTGTTATTCTAAAATTTATGCCCCCCCAGGGATTCAGAAAACCTATTGGCTAATTTTTATTTATTTATTTATTTATTTATTTATTTATTTATTTATTTATTTGAAAGAGAGAGAGAGAGAGAGAGAGAAAGAGGCAGAGGGAGAAGCAGGCTCCATGCAGGGAGCTTGACACAGGACTCGATCCTGGGTCTCCAGGATCACGTCCTGGGCTGAAAGCGGGGCTAAACTGCTGCGCCAGTGGGGCTGCCCTAATTATTATTATTTTTTTAAGTGGAAGTCCAAGTGTCATATATTTTTTTGGAATCCCCAGAATTCAGTGGACATGAGGCACACCAAATAGTAAACCGGTCTCCAACCTCTTTCTAGCCTTGCAAAGGGAGCCTCTAGCAGGTGTGCAGCCCATCGAATGGGAGTGTGCAGGGTTATTAGCATTACTTATTTATTCAAATGACTATTTCCTGGACATTTACTGTGTCATGGAAGCCAGGGGGTGAAATGGCCTCAAGAACCAGGTTTGTGTTATGCCCCAGAGGCCCCATGTGATGGGGAGACAGAGGCCGGCACAGCGAGCACCCCTCAGAGCCCCACCCGAGGCCCAAGGAGCTCCATGCTGGGGGGGCAGCTCCCCACGTCGGCCTGGACCTCTTGCCATAATTATTCCTGAACGGCAGTTTGTTCCCACGTCAGCATCTTCTGCATTTCATATAATTTTATAATTTAGCCAAGTGTGAGGGCCATTCATAATTTCAGAGTTTAACTAAATATTAGACAATTCATCATTTCAGAGCTTAAATATTGGATAGTTCGTGGTTTCACTGAATAGGAGGCCACTTCACAGTCTCACTAAATGTGGGATAAACTCCTGAACCAGGAGATCAGAGGGTCGGACGCAGCGCGCTCTTCCTAGGAAACTTCGCTCGAACACTCGGCAAGTCACTCACTGGAGACCCGAGGGACGTAGGGATGCTGTTGGCGGAGGCGGGCGGGACCCAGGTACAGAGGCTCGAGAAATCTAAACCCATCCCGTGGATTCTGCACTCGAAAGTCTGCAAAGGCCGCCGAATCTCTGATGTGTTCAGGAATCAGTGGGCATTGAGTGGGTCTAAGGAAGGGACAGAGCCGGGCGCCCCAGAGGACATCCGTGCGGACTTCCCCAGCGAGAAACATTCTTGGCATTTTAATGTTTGTTTAATTTTCAGCTACTAACTTTTAAAAATTCACCTGACCTCCTCCGACTGTACAGGGGCTTTGCCAGGAAATAAGGCGCTGCCCCCAAAGGGCCACAGGCTCGCCCAAAGTCAGGGTGATGGCACTTCATCACCGCTGGGATTTCGGGGGGAGGCACAGAATTACATTGTTTGCAGTTCTCTGGTGTCGGGGGTGCCCGTGAGCACCCAGGAAGGAGCACCTACAGGGATGAGGGCGGTCAGTGGCTTGGTTCTTCTCGGGGAGGCTAGCAGGGAGCAGGCAGGGATTGCACAACCCTAAGGACTGCTTTGTGCATCGCGTGGGCCCTTGGTACCCGGGCTCCAGACGTGCCCCCTAGGGAGCCTCTGCACATCTGTCCTCAGAAGCAGACTTTCGACGGGCGAGTGGGCCTGGGCCGGATCCAGTTCTCTCCGCATCTGATACAACCCAGGTGTCTTGTATTTTCATTAGCTTTGCAAAGGCCATGGCGTGCTCCTTAAATATAGGCACACTTGATGGGTTTTTTCCTCCATCCTGTCCACAATAATCACCTAAGAGAGAAGTCTGTTCATTACCAGGTCTGATTAATTTTACTGAGGACGTGGGAGTGCAAAGCCAGGAGGCACTTATGAACTGCAGGGTGTGTGGCTCACCCCGTGAACGTGATACTCACTGCATTGGTGGAGAGGAAACGATATTTATAGAAGAATAAAACAATATCAAAAGTAGATATGTTTTCCTCAAGGGACTGCATTTCTTTTACATTTTTAAAAATTTAAATTCAGTTTGCCAACATATGGTGTGACACCCAGTGCTCACTATCCCATCAAGTGCCCTCCTCAGTGCCCGTCAAGGGACTGCTTTCCTACAAGCACATATTAATTTCCCTGCGAGCATCTTCTCTGTGACCCACTGGCGTGGAAATCTGGGGGATCAGATGTGTGTCTGGGATGCGGTGCTCATCCCGGCCCGTCCTTCGTGGTGACGGCTGGGTGGGCGATCAGCACGCAGCACCGGTGAGGACTCGGCTGTCTGGTGCCGTTTCAGCTTTCTCTCCAAAGATAAAGGAAAGTCCGAGATTTTGCCCATTCCCTTGGGCTTTCCACAAGCCTAGAGGTCACGTGAGAACAATGAAATCTTCAAAACCAGGAAAAAAAAAAGTGAAATGTCTGAAAAATGTGGATATTGCTGTGTTCCTGTTCAATGAGTCCTGCAATAAATACTTGGGGGCAAATTGTGGGGCAGAGAGCTGTCCATTAAGAAAGGAGCCGAGTGAAGGACACAAAAATTGCCAACTTCCAGTCGAAGCTGGTGGCTTCTGGGGCTGAATGTTCAAGTTCTGGAGCTGGGTGTCCAAGTTTTGAGGCTGGGTGTGCAGGTTCTGGGGCTGGGTATGCAAATTCTGAGGCTGGGTGTGCAGGTTCTAGGGTTGGGTTTACAGATCCTGGGGCTGAGTGTGCAGGTTCTGGGGTCGGGTGAGCAAGTTCTACGGCCGGGTGTGCAGGTTCTGAGGCTGGGTGTGCAGGTTCTAGGGTTGGGTTTACAGATCCTGGGGCTGAGTGTGCAGGTTCCGGGACCGGGTATGCAAGTTCTGGAGCTGGGTGTGCAGGTTCTGGGCTGGGTGAGCAAGTTCTGGAGCTGGGTATGCAAATTCTGAGGCTGGGGGTGCAGGTTCTAGTGTTGGGTTTACAGATCCTGGGGCTGGGTGCAGGTTCTGGGGCCGGGTGAGCAAGTTCTAGGGCTGGGTGTGCAGGTTCTGGGGCTGGGGCGCAGGTTCTGGCACCGGGGTGCAGGTTCTGAGGCTAAGTGTGCAGGTTCTGGGGCTGAGTGCAGGTTCTGGGGCCAGGCGTGCATGGCTTTGTTCAGCTCCGGGAACACGCCGCGTGCATTCTGCGCTGCAGACAGCAGAGGGGAGCAGCGGACCGAGTAAGCCGCGTCTGGGGAGGGGAGAGAAAGCAGGCACACAACCTGAAGGCTCCTGTGATGAGGTCCTCTCGCTTTGTCCCCATCTCCCTCCTGTTTGCTCCTCCTCGCCCCCCTTCCTTGCCTGCCCCTTAGGACAGTAACCTTTTCACAAGTTCACCAGGAGACGCCCGATGTGCACGTGCGGGGACAAGCCGACCCGGCGGCGCGCTCGCACCGTGAAGGGCAGGAGCTACAGGGTGACAGCAGCTGCTGGGGTGGCTCCCGAACACCAGTCAGGACACTTAGGGACTTAGGGGAAAGTACTTCTTAGGGCCTGTGTTTCCTTCCCACGTTTCTTGGGCTACTTTCGCTGTCATGTGTTTCCCTGGACAGGGGTCAGCAGGCACAGGATCCCAGAGCCACCCGTCCCACATGTGGCTTCCTGTGGCCATGCCGGGGTCACCGATGCGGCCGGCAGCAGGTGCACCTGTTCCCTCTGGTCTGCGTGGGTGGGAGGGGCGCTGGGTGCTGCGTGCCATTCCCAGCTCTGCGGCTCAGAGCAACATACATATTTCTCTGAGTCACAGCTGCTTTCTCCCCCTAAAATTTAAAATTGACTAAATAACAGTACTTTTGTCACAGTGTCTTGAGGATTATTCGGCCGTGGCATCCGGCATATGGGGAGTGGCCAACGTGTGTTGTTGGTACTATGATCCATTTTAGGTATTTATTTTTTAGACCTCTGCGTCCTGTTAAAAGCAGATTGGAATCGGTGCACAAATAATCCCTCTCCTCTTCCTCCCGTGTCATTCAAACCAGTGATGACAACTGTCACACTCGCTTGACCTTCACGGTCGTCGGATCTAGACATCCAGGAATTAAGAAATGCCTCCCTAAGTATACTCCCATTTGACTTAAAACAATGCCCCACATCACAAAATCCCTACATTTGCACTTTCTGGATGTTGAAAAAATAACGTCGTATCGCAGAATATATTGTTTGAATATATTGTCTATATTTTTATTTTTATTTTATTTTATTTTATTTTATTTATTTTTTGTTTCTTTTAACTTTTTAAACTGCTTTGGGGCTCAATCGGTGGAACGTGCGACTCTTGATCTCGGGGCTCTGAGTTCGAGTCCCACGTCGGGTGTTGAAAGGACTTTAAAAAATCGCTTTCAAAAATGTCAAAGGCTCCATGTGGCCACCCACATTTCTAGTGGACAGGAAGCTCCTCCTAAGTATTTTTGTGCCGTCAGAAAACTCAAAGTGTCGTTTATTATGTTATTTTTTAAAAGTGTAACAGGCGAACGGGGAGTTGTGGGGGGGACTGTATGGAGAGTCCAGTCACTGGAGAGAGGCCCACCCAGCAATTCACTGAGCTGCCTCTCTTGCCACCGTTTCTGCCAGTTTTGTGACCTCTGAATAATTTATCTTTGCTGAAATGTGACAAGTGAAGGCTTTTTCCTTTTCTCCTCCGCTTTCTCGGAAAGCCTGGCTCTTCCTGTGAATTATCAGTAAATCCATCAAATGTGGACAAAGGAGAGCGCGTGTTCTGTTTGGAAGATTTTGCGTCTCTGCCCCGGCGCCCCGGCTCCCCCGGCGAGGGTGGGTGCCTGGAGGGACCCCGCGTGTCCCACCCACGACCCGCTTCCCCGGCTCGCCCCTTCCCGCCTGTCTTGCCGAGAAGTCGGGCATTTACCCCCTGAACAAACACGCCGCACTGCAGGCTGAAGAACACGCGCGGTTCCTTCCCTTCTTGCCTTAAAATGTCAGGAAATCCGTTCTCACATCAGAAAGTGTCCCCCCCTCTTTCTCAGGGTGATGGAACCAGGGGCGGGAGATGGCACCTTACTGATTTCGGCTCTGCCCCCGCGTTAGGCTTTACTGACGTCCGTGGCTGTGTTGCTCTCGGCCGATAACGATCTCGGACCCGCGAGGTCCGGGCTGGTGGCCTTTCCGGGCCCCCGTGCCCCCACCTGTCCCCCCACCTCAGATCCTGCTGCTCTCCTCGGCGTCACCTGACAGCCGTGCTGCGTTTGCGGGATTCAAGGAAGCATTTATGCCGTGCGGGGCCGGCAGAGGCATCCCGTCTAATAAAGACTTGGTAGTTCCTCATGTTTTATTTAGCAATCGTTTTGCTGGGAAGCCTTTCCTTCACGCATGGAGGGAATCCTCAGGTCCGTTTAGGCAAATTCACTGCCTCTTCTTGTTCTCCTATTTTATTTAAACGGCTCCTGCGTTTCTAGGTGTGCGAATACAGGGTCAGGCTGGATCTCACGCAGCGGCTGTGAGGCGCTGGTCATTACCTCGTCGCCTGGGCCTGCGTGACCGAGACTCGAGAGTGATCCTGCCCCGCCCCGCGTGGGTTTTCCAGTTGTGGGACACAGTGGGGATGTACAGAAACAAGGAGACTCTGGTTTGCTTTTAAATTTTTTTATGATTTTTTTATTCATTAGAGACACAGAGAGAGAGGCAGAGACATAGGCAGAGGGAGAAGCAGGCTCCATGCGGGGAGCCCGACGTGGGACTCGATCCCGCATCTCCAGGATCACACCCTGAGCTGAAGGCAGATGCTCAACTGCTGAGCCCCCCAGGTGTCCCCGTGGTTCTAGTTTTCAAACCGTTGCAGCTACTAGGCTAAGTGAGTGGCCCCGGGGGTGCTGGTGACACAATAGCAAGACCCGGGGTTTGAGCCCAGGGCCTCCTGTTCTCCGCCCGCCGTGGCCCAGCCCCCATCTCAGCCTTCTGAGCCCGCTTCCTTGTGCACAGGATGGGGAAATGACGGCGCTTTGGGGACGGGCCGGTTGGGAGGCCTTAGGTAACGACATCAGAAAAGACCGCGTTGTAAACCGCACGGCAGGACGCGGGGTTGCCTAACTTTTACTCCTCACCTGCAGAAATAATTAGGGCCCCAAACCCTGGCCAGCCCCGCCGCGGCTTTGTCGCTCCTCTAGGGCTGACGGGGGCACGCGGTGGAAGTGTCTGCATCCATGAGCATCCCCAGAACGTTTCTCTCCCCGGGTCCCGACAAAGGCTCGACCCTGACAGATCTCGAGACCTGAGAGCAGACGCGCCAGGCCCAGCGCGGGGACTCCGGGGCCGGTACTGGTTGGTTGCAGGTAGCTCACCTGTGGTCCGTTGCCCCAGGGGACACTCAAGGTCTCTCCAGAGCGTGGATGAATGAGATCTAAGGGCATGGTTCAATCATTTGCCGTAGATTTTTTTTAATGATTTATTTATTTTTATTTATTTATGATAGGCGTAGAGAGAGAGAGAGAGGCAGAGACACAGGAGGAGGGAGAAGCAGGCTCCATGCCGGGAGCCCGACGTGGGACTCGATCTCGGGACTCCAGGATCACGCTCTGGGCCAAAGGCAGGCGCCAAACCGCTGCGCCACCCAGGGATCCCCCATTTGCTGTAGATTTTTATTTTTTTATTTTTATTATTTATTATTTTTGTTTTGTTTTGTTTTTTGCTGTAGATTTTTTTTTTTTATGATAGTCACACACACAGAGAGAGAGAGAGAGAGAGAGAGAGAGAAGCAGAGACACAGGCAGAGGGAGAAGCAGGCTCCATGCACCGGGAGCCCGACGTGGGATTCGATCCCGGGTCTCCAGGATTGCGCCCTGGGCCAAAGGCAGGCGCCAAACCGCTGCGCCACCCAGGGATCCCTTGCTGTAGATTTTTAAATAAGCTTTGTTTTTTAGATTCACAGCAAAGCTGAAGAGATGAAACAATGCCTGCCCCCCTGCCCCCGCCACTTCCTCCTGCATGTGCACAGCCGACCCTGCAAACGACGTCCCCACCAGATGGTGGCTTTGTCACCACCCATGAACCTGCATCATCACTTCGTCACCACCTGGAGTTCGACGTTTATCTCGGTGCTGCGCCTTCCGCAGGCTTGGACAGGTGCGTGATCCTGGATCCTTCGCTCCCTTAAAAGCCCTCTGAGCTCTGCTGATTCATCCCTCGGCAATGTGCTAGAGAATTCTTAACCCCAATCTTATGCCTCAGTTTGCATATGTCTCAGTTTCCTGTGGGAACCTCGAGGTGACTTCTCAGCCACTTTGCTGTGGTCGTTACCGCCGGCACACCAAGGAAAGCCCTGCACTTCAATTTCTGAACGTTTTATTGGCGTCGCCCCACATGGAGGGCCATTCCCCTGTCCCCGAGATGGGCCACAATTCCTGGTCGTTGGTCGGCGGAGCTTGAGACCAATTCCGAGGAGCGCAGGACCATGAGTGGTGTGATTTGAACTCATTACAGATCCCACTTTCTAGGACAAAAGCATCGCCAGGCTACAGCTGGCATTTGGGGCTCCTAGAGTGGCAGGCGTGTAAAGTCCCATCAGGTGCCCCAGCTGCATGGAGGAGGCACCCGGGGCCTCACCTCCACGTCCTGCCAGAACGCTGTCCCCGCGGTCCCATCCATGACCCCAACCCCCGCCCCGTGCCATCCTCACCTCCGTGGCCTCCCTGGGGCCCTGGGTTTGAGAGAAGTGGTCCACAAACAGCACTGTTACTGTATGATTATCCTACAATCCCGAGCCCCCACCCCACGCAGTTTTTTTTTTTTTTTTTCTCAGCCTGTCTTCAAATGAATTAAAAGTTCTGATTTATTTCCAGGGCCTTTAAAAAAAAAAGCTCCCCGAAAAGCAAATACTATTTGTAGTGGTGACAGGCAATTAGCAAAGCATTTAGATTTATTATAAAGCACCGGCGAAAGCGGGGTTTTATTTTGCTGGTACAGGAGGGCTCAGCGCTCGCTGCAGATAACGGGTTGACGGCGTCTTTCCCGCAGGCCAGCCCTTGTCCCGACGTGCACGGTGGCGGGTCCATGGCCGGGGCGTCCCCGTGTCACCTGTCCGCTCACACCTGGTCTCCTCCCCTTGTAATAGAATCGTTTCAGCTTCTTGCTCGGGCGTTGTTTACTCTGCCCGCGATGTGCTCCAGGTACAAAATTGCCTTTGAGTGAGAGCTGACATCGATCCCAGTGCCTGGCTGGGCATCCCCGCGGCTTGCATGTGCGGAGGGGAAGCTCACGGGAGCACTCGGAGGAAGGCTTTCTCCTCCTTTCAGGAGACGACGGGGCTGAGGACCCACCAGAGGACCAGGGGGTGGAGGGTGGCGGAGAGACCTGGATGCAGGATGACATGGGGGGGGGGATGGAGGGTGAGGGAGAGGCCTGGATGTGGGAGGACAGGGGTGGGATAGAGGGTCAGGGAGAGTCCTGGATGTGGGAGGACATGGTGGGGTGGAGGGTCGCGGAGAGACCTGGATGTGGGAGGACGTGGGGGGGGATGGAGGGTCAGGGAGAGGCCTGGATGCGGGAGGACATAGGGGGGATGGAGGGTCGGGGAGAGGCCTGGATGTGGGAGGACCTGGGGGGGGATGGAGGGTCAGGGAGACGCCTGGACGCAGGAGGACATGGGGGGGGATGGAGGGTTGGGGAGAGACCTGGATGTGGGAGGATATGGGGGCGGGGAATGGAGGGTCGGGGAGAGGCCTGGATGTGGGAGGACCTGGGGGGGGATGGAGGGTCAGGGAGACGCCTGGACGCAGGAGGACATGGGGGTGGGGATGGAGGGTCGGGGAGAGGCCTGGATGTGGGGGGACTTGGGGGGGATGGAGGGTCGGGGAAAGACCTGGATGTGTAAGGTGGGGAGGGAGGAGGAGGGGGCGAGGGTCGGCGAGGCCTGGATGCAGGCCTGGATGCCCCCGGTGCCCACGCCCCTTCCTCCCCCAGGACCACCCTGCTTCTCCGTCCCGGTTCCTCTGTTTCCTGCCAATAAAATTAATTTCCTTGAATTCACTTCCAGCTATGTCCACCCCCCGGTTTGTATCTTCCTCCAAGTGTCACTGCTCATCTTTTCTCCCCAGGCCACGTAGGAGGGAACAGTCTGCTCTGAGCTGTCCCCCGGTTGGCGGCCCTGGGGGACCTAGAGCCGGCTCAGTGCTCTGCGGGGTGAACCTGGGATGTCGCCCCCCATCACCTTGGCTTTTACCTTCCAGGTCTAGTGTTTCACCCAAGGAGCCTACTTTGCAGACGCACCTGTTACGCAGGTACACGCACGGCCTGTATACGCGTACATGTGCAAACGTGCGACCTCGTGCATGAGAACCACCAGGCGTAACCACGTCATGGACCGTGAAAGCCGTTTTACCTCGCGTGTGACGTCACTGACAAAAAAGTCGCGAATGCTGGTAACAGTGTATTGTTAATAGCCATCTTCTAGTCACAGTACCATGAGCAACTATTTATTATTTTACCATATTAGCTACATTCCTTTTTTATTTTTTATGATTGCATTTGTTATTCCGATCATATTGTTAATAAGTAGATTATTACAGTAACTATTCACAACAGTGTATCATCGATAACTTTTTAAAAAAAGATTTTATTTATTTATTCATGAGAAACACAGGCAGAGGGAGAAGCAGGCTCCCTGCGGGACCCCGATGTGGGACTCCATCACAGGACCCCGGGATCACGCCCTGAGCCAAAGGCAGACCCTCAATCTCTGAGCCACCCAGATGTCCCTCATCAATAACTTTTTGTCACAGTCACTGTGGGATTTGCGGTGTCTCATGCCCTGGAGCATATTATTAACAATTATTGTAGCAGCGTCAGTAATCCCCGGAGCCTGTTTCCGTGTCGTGTGCTCAGCTGCACGTGCTCCCAACAGGAGCGCCCTGTCACAGGTGAGGACGCAGTGTCACCCTAACCCCGGGGACCGGCTCCGCCCCTGTGGCTTGGGGCCCCGGTGCCGCGCCCACTTGGCAGGTGGCACGCATGGCCTTGCTCGGGAGCCAGGTTCCATCTCCAGAGCCGCCTCGGCCCTAATGCACGTGGCAAAGGTCTGTTTCTTCTTGCAGATGAGGTGCTATAGGAGCCTAAGACCCCAGCAAACGTGCGGTGTTAGGGACGTCACCCCAGCCTGCACCGCCGGCTAGCAAAGACTTAGCTTCTGGTGTCCGGCCCTGCCTTCCTGCAAAGGCTGCTGGAAATCTCTGGGATTTCACTGTGGCATCAAATCACAGCTCCCAAACTGCCTGTGATGGTAAGATGGGGTGCATGGGGCGCTGGGGGGCTCCCCGGGGGGGCGTCCAGCTCTCAGGGTCGGCTCAGGTGGTGATGTCGGGGTCGTGCAGCCGGTCGACGGGCTCCAAGCCCTGCATGGAGTCTGCTGGAGATGCTCCTCCCCTCCCCCCTCCCCTGACACACACTCTCTCTCTCTAAAACAAATTAAATCTTTTTTTAAAAAAACCTTTAGTATGCAAGTGTTTTAGGCAGTATCTGTTCTGACGTTTTATTAATAGAGCAATCGTGTAGCCCGGGGGCCTCGTATTTACCGGAGGGGAAATTAAAATGTGATGACAGCAGCATGGTGCTGATGTAGCCGTCGTGCACTGTGCGTGTCGCAGGTTTGTGGGACCTCACAGAGGGTTCTAGGAAGGGCCTTTAGGGACCCGCAAATGTGCGTCCCAGCGGAGCATGCTCAACGTATAAGCAGCACAATCTCAAATATGCGAGATTACGGATGCACATTTTCATAAAACGGGGTGAGAAAGTACCAAAAAGGTCATACTCATTAACAGTTATCATCCCTGGGCCTCGGGCTTTTGATTGATCACTTCTATTTGATAGTTTGGTACATTTGCAGAATTTTCTGGAATGGGCAAGTACTGCAAAAGCTTCTGTTATGAAAAAGAGAGAGAGAGAGAGAGGGGGAGAGAGAGAGAGAGAGAGATGTGTTTAATCAGAGAAAGACCACGTAGGTGATTCAGACGTTCCACCGCGTGTGACGGGTCAGCAGGAATGTTCTGGAAGTTTCTGCGGCCGCCGCGCCAGCCTGTTTTGTGTTGCTATCTGTACCCATCACCTCGTAAAGCTTCTTTCCGGAAGCCGTGCGGCCTCTCTGGCTCCGGCCTTCTCAGAAAATCTCCGCTCTCTTTTGTCAATTTGGGCATAAAAGGAGTGAGCGAGAGGACAGACACTTGCAGGGAATGTTTCCTGGAGGTGATTTTTCACGACCATTAATTTTCCACTTGCCTCAGATTTTCCTTTGACTTCAGGAAATTTGGTTTTTATTGTCCTCCTAGGAGGCCCGAGGGCACAGGGTATTCATGCCCTCGCCTTCCCCCAGACTCTTATTTAAATTTAGATTATGGCCACATGAAAAATTTGTTGGGAGAAGTAATCAGCGAGGCCATATGTTAGAGTTTCAAAAATCGCCCTAATTTCCATTTGACTCACATCATAAAAATCACCCTCCCATTCAATCCGACTATTATAAGGTGTTTTAGATGAGTGATGTGGCGAACGCCCGTAAAGGCGAGCTAATAGCAAGGCCTTGGTCTTGGAGAGCGCCATTAATCTTTGTCTCGCTCACGCACACACACACGCACACACACGGGTGGAAGCCACACCGACGCCCGGAGAGCTCTTGAGACAAGTACCTGAAAGTGGGAGGGAGACTTTGCATTTTCCTCCCCGGGGGGCTGGTCCTCGCTGCAGGGAGAGGCCAGCGGGGGCTGGGGGGTCCTCTCTGAGTCTCGTGCACCTGCTGCCCACCCCTGTTCCGACCCCTCTGCCCCGGCGCGTCCTGCCGAGGGGTGGTGGCCTCCACGGCCCACCCAGGTCACTTGAAAGCCGGCTTCGATGCCCGTGAGAGTATGAGAGGTGGACCATCAGCCCGCCCAGTGATTCCTGGCGGATTTCAGTCCCCAAGCAGGACTGAGTGCCCTGCGCGTGCCCTGCGTGTGCCCTGCCATGTTTATGAAAGGAGAGCTCAGCGCTCCTTGCCTGACTCACTTGTGCTTGGCGACTGCCACCGGCTCCATCGCGGGTTTGCTTCCCAAACCATGCACCTTCTATCCTGGGGCTTGGTCGCACGCTGTGGCACCTGTGTGTCTGCTCAGGGGCGGGGGGGGTGCATCCCCCGATGTCCCTCCTGGTTCCTGGCTCCTGCCGCCCGGACTGTGAGGACGGCCACCCCAGGGCGGGTGGCTGGTGGCATCGCATCGTGTGCTGGTGGGTGTCGGGACCGCAAGGTCACTGCTAGGAATCACATCCGTGTGCTCCGCGGTAACCCCGCAGCACTCACACTCAGGACCGCGCAGCCTCCACCCGCGGCGAGACCCGGCTCCCGGGAAACAATCGGAGCTTGGAAAATCCTTCACGCTGGAGAACTAAGTTCGGAAGAGAAGCTTCATTCTTCCCCATTTCATTTTCTGAGCTTGGTTATTAAACTTTCTTCCAAAAAAAAAAAAAAAAAAAAACAACTTTCTTCCAGGGGCCCCTGGGGGGCTCGGCGGGTGAGCATCCGGCTTTGGCTCAGGTCGTGACCCCCGGGGCATCGGGCTCCCAGGAGGGAGCCTGCTTCTCCGTCTGCCTCTCTCTCCGTGTCTCTCATGAATAAATGGGTAGGATCTTTTTTTTTTTAATGTTATCTTCCTTTTTTAAAAAAGATTTTATTTATTTATTTATGAGAGAGAGAGAGAGAGAGAGAGGCAGAGAGAGAAACAGGCTCCATGCAGGGAGTCGGACGTGGGACTCGATCCTGGGACCTCCAGGATCACGCCATGGGCCAAAGGCTGGTGCTAAACAGCTGAGCCACCCAGGGATCCCCAAATGGGTAGGATCTTTAAAAATAAAAAATAAATTTAAAAAAGTAAACTTTATTCCAAAGGCTCCGCGGAATTTCGTGCCTCTATGGTTTAGGCGCGTGCTTTCCTGGCTGGAAGGACGGACAGCCTGGGTGGGGGGCGACCAGTCCCCACTCGTCAGCGAGCTGCTGTTAACCCCAAGGAGTGCAGGTAGTTCAGCCGCCGGGGGTGGCTGGCTACAGAGTCACCCCATTTGATGTGAGGCTCACAGGGATTTGCAAGGGGACCTGGGGCTCAGCTCCGAGGTCTCACAGCAGGATTGGGGGTCATTGGTGTGTATTTGCCCTTTGCACACCCCTGCAGACAAAGACGGGTGTGGCAGGTACAAGTGGCCACTGGGAGGAGGACAGTACTCAACACAGCCAGTGGGACAAAGCCCGGGCCCCAGGCCCCCAGGTGCCACCCTGCAGGCTCCACCTGTCGTCCACACCTTCCCCCAAGTGCAGAAAGAGCCAGCACCCATCCCCCACCCACCCCGGCCATGCAGATGACACCTAGCGACCCACCCACCCTGGGATCCCGCTTCCTGTGGGGCACACGGAGACCCCTCCACTGCACCGTGGAATTTTTATTGCTTTAATTATCACCTACAGACCATGTGGGAAATCTTCCTTTCACTACGATAAAAAAAAAAAAAAAAAACCCAAACGGTTTCCTTTCTTATTTCTTTTCGAGAGAAACCCTACTGTGTTCTAAAGTGAACATTTATTACCGAGAAAAGCCTTTTAGTTTTAAATAAAATCTGGGTGGGTTTAAAAAAATTTTTTTTTAAAGCTCATCGGAAAACATTTAAAAACTTGCATAAATAAATTAGTTTTTTTTTTTTTTTGAAAATAACGTTCCCTGACTGCAAAGCTCACTTGCGCGCGTGCTATTTGGAGACATTAAAAAATTTCGCACGCGTTCTTCTGCTAAGGATCTGCTGTGTTCGCGACCCCACGAGAGATGGTGGGCGTGCTGGCTTCCCTCACCGCCGTCCGCGAGACCGTGAAGCGTTCCGGGATTTACACCACATTGCTGTTTCTCCTGGAGTCCTGAATAAAATACAAATTGAGATAAAAACACGCCCGCGACAAAATTTTTGAGTCCAAGTAGCCGGTTGTGCATCAGCCCTTCCGTTAGCACACGTTCAAAACCCTCCACATGCACTCTGTTGCCACCTAATGCTTTACTAATATTTAGAAATACGCTCACAGTGGGAATTTGCAAATGTTCTCCCCAGAACTTGGGTAAACTGTATTAACATAATTCCAAATCCGATTGCTTTTTATGTGGTGAGAGATAGAAACCAGTGTTGCTATTTTCAGTCATGAGTTTGAGACGGGGAAAAAAAAAGACACTGAGGGAAAGCAGGAAGGTATTTATGAAATCACGACAGCTCAGCGAGTGTGTTTGTGGTCGGCGCGGCGCCCTCTGGCCGCCCCGGGGTCCCACGGGCACTTCTCCAAGTCACCTTCGGGAAGCGTGTCATGTGGATGCTCAAGCAGAGAGGAGCGTCGCCGCGCATCCTGCGATAGCATCACCCAATCTCAACAAACACCCATGTTTTGCTACATTTGCTTTTTTTTTTTTTTCTGTTTTTCCTCCCCCCCTTACAGGATAATATGTTGTAATGCGGCTTTCACGGA
The DNA here is from genome assembly GCF_003254725.2 of Canis lupus dingo. Lineage (NCBI taxonomy): Eukaryota > Metazoa > Chordata > Mammalia > Carnivora > Canidae > Canis > Canis lupus. Next base: position 30,849,050 of record NC_064244.1, read on the forward strand.
AGGTCATTTCAACCCCACGTCCTTCCCCGCGTCTTGGAGTGGTGAGGAGGTTCCCCAGCAGTGCCGCTACCACGCAGCGCAGGTCAGGACGCTCTTCCCTGTAGCCGATGCCCCATCCACAGCCAGGCCTCAGCTGTCCTGATTCGCCGCCGATTCCCTCGGGTCCGGGGCCTAACAAGGTCCATGCGTTGTCAGGACTCCTCTAAATCTGCAGCTCTGCTGCCCTTCGTTCCCCTGATCCTTCTCCCTGCCACTGCCTTGAAGAATGTCCCGTGTGCTGGTTCAGTCTCATGTGTCAACTTGGCTGGGCCACTGGGCACCCGGATATCTGCTCAGACTTTATTCCGGGTGTGTCTCTGAGGGCATTTTTGGAAAAGATTCACATTTAAATCAGTGGACTTTGAGTAAAGCAGATTATCCTCCCCCACCGGCATGGTGGGCCCCATCTAATCAGGTGAAGGCCTCAATAGAACAGAAAGACCTACCTCCCCAAGCAAGAGGGAACTCAGCCGGCAGGCCGCCTTTGGACTTGAACTGTAACGTGGGCTCTTCTCTGGTCTCCCGCCTGCCGGCCAACCTTGCAGGTCTCAGACTTACAAGCCTCCCTCATCACCTGGGCCAGTGCCTTAAAACACCTTTGTCCGTGTACGCACAACCTGTTGGTTCTGTTCTCTGCAGAACGCTCCTGCATCTGCAATCTAGCAGGGTCTCTTTGCTTCCTCAGGGTGCTTTTCTTGAACCCTCCATCCCCTACATTTCCCATCAGTGGAGGCTGGCGCTAGCTGCAAGGTCCAGTGCAGTAGGCACTAACCGTGCGTAGCTATCTAAATTCAAATGAACCGAAGTCAGATAAAATGAATTCAGCTCTGCAGTCTCACCGGCCACACTTCAAGAGCTTAATAGCCACCTGTTTCTCGTGGCTGCTCCACCGGGGAGCACAAATACAGACCATTTCCATCACTGCAGAAAGCTCTGTCGGACAGCGATTTTTTTAGGAGCCTGGATGTATTCGCAGCCAGCATTTTAGCAGGAATATTTCATAGGCTGTGCATACGTGGGCCTTTAATGCTGTCTTATTTTCTCTCCCTCCTTCCAGGGTTTTCTTGCATGAGCTGTAGAATCGAATGCTCTCCGAGACTTTCTAGACCTTCTGTCCTAGTCTGTGGGGGCTGCTGCAACAGGATGTCACAGACAGGGGCGGGGTGGTGGGGCTAAGCAATAACACAGCTCTGGGGGCTGTGGGCAGCGGATCTGGAGTCTGCTGGGAGCTCTTTCCTGGCTCACAGACCAGTCCTCTGGCTGTGTCGGGGTCCCGTGGAGGCGTGAGCGGGTGCTCCGGGGTCTCTCCTGCAAGGGCACTAATCCCACCGTGGGGGCTGCACCCTCTTGACCTCATCACCTCCCCCAGGCCCCACCTCCTAAGACCGGCTCCTTGAGGGGCTCAGTGTATGGATGTGGGGGCACACAGCACTGAGACCATGGGTCCACTTCATGCCTGAAGTACTGGTTTATGGAGTGCTTGGCTTCAGCCGGCCTGTTCTCTAAACTGAAATGCCTCTGGCAGCCTCGGTGGTTTGGTCCTGCCGGGCGCGGGGGCGGTGTCTTTCCTGCTGCAGCCATGCCTCCTTGGTGACCCCACAGCAGCTTCTGGGATGTCCCTGTGTGCGGGGCTTCTCCACCCTGACTCTGAGCTCTGCCCTCCTCGTCCTCAGAGCCGTGTCGGTTGTTGAAGCCACACAGAGATGTGTGATGCTTTCCTGTCCCGGGGAGCTCGTAGCCCCGAGGGGAAAGTGCTCCTGATGACCGTGCGGAGGTGCAGGACAGGCACGCATACACGCACATGCATGCACACGCACACACACGGTACACACGTGCATGTACACACAGCACACACATGCACACACATGCACACACGTGCACACACACACACACACACATGCACACAGCACTGTGACCCCGTGTCCCCTGGTCCCTTAGCTCCCTAACCACATTGGCTCACACAGTGAGGTCCCTCGGCCAAACAGCCTGGTGGCCCTTCCAAACTTCTGCAGTTTCTAAATCCAACGCTCTGATGTCAAATTATGCTCCTCCTCTCAATTTCATTCAGATCCTGCTCTCTCCAAAAATCTTTACCCTTCTGTATCCCTTTGCATTAGCTTCCTGGGGCTACCTGGGGCCTCCTGAGGCTTCCTGGGGCCTCCTGGGGCTTCCTGGGGTTTCCTGGGGCTATCTTGGGCCACCTAGGGCCTCCTGGGGCTTCCTGGGGCCTCCTGGGGCTACCCGGGGCTACCTTGGGCCACCTGGGGGCTACCTGGGGCTTCCTGGGGCTACCTGAGGCTTCCTGGGCCCTCCTGGGGCCTCCTGGGGCTACCTTAGGCCACCTGGGGCTTCCCGGGGCCACCTGGAGCTTCCTGGGGCCTCCTGGGGCTTCCTGGGGCCATAACAAACCAGCCCACACTGGGAGTGGGGGGGTTAGGACCACAGAAATCTACCATCTCAGCATTCTGGAGGCCAACGGGCTTGGTTCCCTCTGGAGGCTCCATGGGAGCATCTGTTCCAGGCCCCTCTCCCAGACTCCCAGGTCCTGGGGGTGCTGCCGGCAACCCTGGGCCTCCCTGACTTCTGGATGCATCACTCTGACCTCCGACTCTGTGGCCGCAGGGTCGTGTCTCAGCTGAAATCTCCTCCTCTTAGGGACACCATCACACTGGCGTAGGGTCCACCCCACTTCACTGACTGATCACATCTGCAAAGACCCCCAGCTCCGAACAAGGTCACATTTCCAGGTACCCAGAGTTCGGGCTTGAAAATGTCGTGGGGACACAGCTCAAGGCACCGTGACTCTGGTGTGTGTTCTTCCGAGAGCTTGTAAGAAAAGCAGCAACAGGTCACAGAGCACTTCCTCCGTGGAGCAGTGTTCTGGGCATGTGAGCGTATTTTTTAAAAAAAGATTTTATTTATGTAAGAGAGAGTGAGGGAGCACAAGCATGCACAGGGGCAGAGGGAGAGGGAGAGGCAGACTCCCCACTGAGCAGGGAGCCCGACGAGGGGCTCGATCCCAGGACCCCGGGGTCATGGCCTGAGTAGAAGGCAGACGCTTCACCGACGGTGCCCCCAGGGCCCCTGCCACGCGTGTTGTTAGGTTCTTCCTGTGTGACCGTCTGCCCAGCGGGAACACCAGGGTCATGGCTGCACAGACAACGTCCCCTGTCACCCCCTGGTCCCTGACACCCGCCCTCAGACGCTTACACCCTGGGACAGCCCGCTGGAGAGCGGGCGATTCCTTCTCGCCCAAGGGCATCCTCCCGGGCCCCCGGGCGTGTCGCTCAGCAGGTTCCGAGGCCAGATGCTCTGGAGAGAGATCGTGGTCCAGTCGCCGGTTGAAGGTGGAAGGAAGGAGCTGCAGGGGCCGGGCCTGGCACTGGGAGGCCGCACCCAGGGGCCCTGTGGGCTCGGGTGTCCGCAGGGCGCTCTCTGCTGGCTGACCTGGGACGACAAAGGTGAGCCTCCCTCCGGACTGTGCTTGAGGCCTGGCCCAGGCGGCCGGTCTGACGCCCACAAATGATGCCAGGAGGTGAGCAGTGGGGAGCAGGCAGGCGGGAAGACTGGGGTGATTGACGAGTGCGTCTTTCAGCACCGCAGCCACAAGTACCCCTCACCCCACAGCAGCTGAGTGTTCATTCGGGCAATCACCCTACAGCATCTCCTTCTATACCAACGTCTAGAATGCACGGCGTCGCTTCCTGGTTCTGTGGAGGGCGACGGAGACCTGAGGGGCGCTGGGGGCGCCAGGCGGGGCGCAGGGAGGCCTAGGGACTCTGGAGGGAGGGTGGGCCCAGAAGGGGCCCCGTGCAGGTAGGCACCTCCAGTCCGTGCAGTCTCTCCATGGCGTCAGGGGTGGTCGCCTTCGCCCAGGCTCCCAAATGCTGTTCAGCTGCAGCGGGGTGGGTGGCCCCCAAAGCTGCGTCCACATGGAACCTCAGGGTGCCACCTTGTTTAGAATAAGGGCCCCGCGCAGATAGAACGAGGGTGAGGATTTCAAGATGAGCGCTTCCGGGATCCTACGTGCAGTGACAGGTGTCCTTAAAAGAGACAGAAAGGGAGTGGACACACGGAGAGACACGGCGAAGCCGCGTGGAGGTGAGGCAGGGAAGGGAGTGACGGTCTGTGAGCCAAGGGCCGCCTGGGGCCGCCAAGACCCTGGGGAGGGCGGGCAGGGAGGGATGCTCCCCGGACCCCACCAACATCTGGATTTGGGCCCCAGATCCAGGAGGGGATCAATGTCCGGCATCTCGGCTGCGGCCCAGGAACCCATGCAGGAGCTTAAACCAGTGCCACGTCCAGCCCACACCCCAGGAGGCCACCCCAGGTCACCCGGCACCATGCCCTTTGTTATTCAGAATAAAGAAGTAGATTCAAGGAACATCCTCTTTCACTTGAGCTTCATGGGACGTGAATTTGCACCATTAGAGATTCACTTCGTGGGCTTGAACAAGCCTGTTACAGGCAGGAGAGATCCTACGTGAGTCTGCAACATTGTAGGGAGAGTTGGATTCGAATTCATTGACAAGAGACTTTTGGGTTATGTAAGAAGGCAGTGGGGTCCCTGTCCCTCCCACCCCCACCTCCCCCGGGATCCGTAGCTGTGAGGCCGACCCACTGTTCACGCAGCACCTGCTGGACCTTTCTGGGCCAACCCCGGGGCTTGGCGGCCAGGGGACCGCAGGCCTGCTGCTGCTGTGCCGGGAGCCGGGAAGCCGTCTGCGTGGACGCGGCCTCGCCTGACCTCTGGCTGCCTCCGTGGAGCTGGGCTGGCCGGCAGGGTGACACACCTTTACCTGGCGCCGCGGTAACAGGGTTTCCAGAGGCTTTGCCGTTTGCAGGGAGCCGCCGTGCCCCTGCAGCCCCATGCGGCAGCTGGTCTCCCTGCGGGGACGTGGACACTGAGGCGGGGCCCGCATCTCCAGGACCCGCGGTGGTCCGGGTGCAAGGCACAGCACCCGGGGGCCGGGCCGACCATCGCCGCAGCGCCACACGGTGGTCCGAGGCTCTGGGGGGAAACGTGGGCGCCTCTGATTTTCTAATGGTTATTTGTTCCCCCAAAACATTAAAGGAGGTAAAAAAAATATTGCAAATTAAGTGTATTGAGACTCACATTATTTTACATTTAAATATCGTATTTATACCCGGGCCAGGATTTATTACGGTTTCACCTTCTTGGGTTTAATGGAAGCAAAGTCATCCCTGGTGTCTCCGAAATTTACTTCATCGCTGCGTTTTCGAAAGGCCTCGTGAATTAAACCGGGAGACGGTGCTCGGAAGCATGTTAGATGAAATTTTTTTTTTATTATTGTTAGATGAATTTAAAACTTTACCAAAAGACATGAATATTGAAAATAAAAGGCAAGAAGCTGGAGATGCGTGATTCATCGGATGAGTGTACCAATTACCATGGAAAAGTGGATATCACATAGAAATCTGGGAGCCTATACGCATCCCAATTTTACATTTCAAGTGGAGGCGTGCAGAATTAAACAAGCTATCTTCAGATTCTGCATTTTTAACTAGAAATAAGTTATTTTGCAGGAATATCCCTGCTTTTCAAGTGCCAGCCCCTGTCTCAGACCTGAAAATCCTGAAAGTTACAAGGCTTGGGAAAAACCTCGATGGTTTTCAGCAGCTCGAGTTGTCAATAATCGATAATGTAAAACTGGCACCATGTTTGGATCTTTTATATTTATTTATTTATTATTTATTTATTTATTTATTTATTATATTTATTATTTTTATTTTATTTTATTTTATTTTATTTTATTTTATTTTATTTTATTTTATTTTATTTTATTTTATTTTATTTTATTTTATTTTATTTTTTACTGTGTTTGGATCTTGCCCAACGTGGTGATTCTATCAATTGAAGAGAAGATAAGCGGAGGGCAGATTTTGAAAATAGTTATCGATGATTTTGCTTCCATTCATGTCAAGGAAAGAAAAAAATCATAATGAATTTTGTCTCCGGTGCAAGCAGAAAGCATCTAAACTTAAAACACTGCTGTGACATTGAATATAACCATTTTTCAATTTTTCCTGATTTTTCAATGACCCGACTGATCTGGAAGAAAAATTAGTCATTGAAAAAGTTAATGAAACGCAGACGTGATGGTGCGCATCTTCCCTTTGACTCGGCTCAGGGCCATTGGATCCTGTCTTGATTTAAAATTGTGTTTTTTTTTTTTTTTTGTTGTTGTTGTTGTTCATCATGAACTTTTCTGTGTGAATGTTGATTTTTTCTTTTTTTTTTTTTGCAACGTCAGATGAAAATGTGTATTGCCTTAATGACCAGGGGTTGTGGGGCCCCCTGGGCGCCGCTGCTGAGTCTCCTGCTTGTCCCCACCGTGGCTGGACACCTGGGTCTAGCTAATCAGACCAGGACACTGGCGCCTGAGACAGAGCGATGTTGGCTTGATTGGATCAATCGGGAGGTGCATCTGGAAATATCGTGGATGTATGGGAAATTCGAGGCTTCTGGGGCACGAGGAACCTGTCCATCAGGAAGGACACGCAGTGGGCGCGATCCCTTCCTCCTCCTGCAGGTCCCCTGTGCCAGGAGCAGCTCCGCCGGCGGGAAGGACGGCCGGGGGCGTCGGGGGACATGGTGGGCAGTCTGATGACGTCCTTGCACAGCCCTGGCCTCTGTCGGGACCGTCTGGGTGCCGTGGGGGCCCGCGGGCTTGGGAAGGACAGGCCGGGACTCCCCGGCAAGCCCGGCCCCTTGACCAGCAGGGAGGCTGCGCTGACCCCGCATCCCGGGATGCGCGCCCTCCCTGCGGGTCAAGCCTGAGGTCACGCCGTGTCAGGTGTCCTCCCTGGAATTCTTGGTTTTTCACCCGGGACAGACGTAGAGCCTGAGTCGTAGGAGGCGAGGAAACAGTCGCCCACAGTCCAGGAGACGTTTTCTCATCCCTAGAACGTCCCTTCACCTCCATGCCCGCCAGCAGGTGCCCTGGCGGTGACTGGGGGCGGGGGCTGTGCCGGAGCCCCTCGGGGAGGCCCTTGCTCCTGGGGGGGGGGGGTGCTCTCCGGCCTCCCTCCGTGAGGTCATCCCTCGCTCGCCTGGAGCCCGGAACCGGGAAAAAGAAACACAAGGAAATTCTTTAGCTTGTTAGCGAATGCTATTCAATTTATCGAAAAATATGAGATTGAGCGGGACACCGGGCCGGTCCTGGCATCTTAGTTCAGTAACCTTCTCTGACCGGAAACCCGTGTCGTGTGCTAGAAATAGCGCCTGTAACTCCCGGGCTTCTGGAAGCTTCTCTGGAGCCAGGCAAATAGGGCATGGGCACCGGGCTGCCGGATTGCTGCCGAGCCTCGTGCGTCAGTGGCTTTCCCGGAAGGTCCTCTCGCCTCGATCGTGGGGGCTGCATGAGGATGGGGGCTCCTTTGTCTCCTGTGATCCATCAACCGTGTTCTGTGGTGGGGCTCCGGGGCCTCGGGGCCTGAAGGTGCACGGGGAGCCCCCGGGCCGGTGGGGGTGGGGGGCGTTGGGGGGATCCCCGCCGTCCAGGAGGGAGCAGCCGTGCTCTTTGACGTGGGCCGCCTCGGCGAGCGCTTTTTGTGGGTGTCTCGTCTCTAGCGGGGTGCCCGACACAGGGATCCCAACCCGGACAGCAAAACCCACTTTTGGCAGCACGTTGGAGGCCCGGGACGCAGGTTGTGGGGCGATTAGTGATGTTGGCTCGTTGGACAGAAGCTCCCAGAAGCTCCTCCCGAAACGGTCCAGCAGCTCTTCGCCGGGGGAGCTTTGTTGTCATCGTTAGCATTTTAACGAGAGCCTGGCCTCATTTCTCACTGTCTGGTAGGAAATGCGGAAAATTGACCAGAGGAGACTCATGCTGCTCCCCTGGATTGTTAAAAAATATGATTCGTCTTCTATGGCCACTGGCTCCTTCCCTCTAAAGGAAGGGCGTGCGGAGACGCCGACGAGTAAATGATGCTGGTGCAGGTGACTGATGCGCCTCATGCCGTAGAGCTGGCCGACGATTTCTTTCATTCTTCTTTTTTTTTTTTAATGGACGTTGGTAGTTTCTGATGGCTTGTAAAGCCTCCTCCTGGGCATTTTATTTGATCCTCAGAGAAACTTCACGAGGTGGGCAAACGACATGGGGGCTCCCCCGGCAGAGTGGTAGGTGGGAAGTTGCCTCCCGGGTGCCACGTCTTCCCAAAATTTGAAGCCTCCCCTCCCAGCGCGGCTGTACCTGGAGATGGGGTGTCTGCAGAAGTCATTCAGCTCCAACGTGGCCGCAGGGGTTTCCATACAGTCAAAACCGCCAAGTGCCGTTGGTCCTCGGTGGCCGTGGGTTGGCTTCTCAGGGAACAGACGCTGAGCGTGGCCCCGACCGCCGTGGAGGCCAGAGTGGGTAGCCGAGGGGGCTCCGCTCGGTGGCGCAGGCCTGGCCACGGCTCGCCCCTGTGGGAACTGGATCCGGGGTGATGCCGTGTGGCTGGGAGGCCTGGCCGTCTGACCCCGTGACCCCAGAAGAGCTCACTGCTGAGGCCACCTGCCGACCCCACTGTCTGCAGCCGGGTGGGGAGTGTCCCTGGAAGGTCTGGGTGGCACGTCTCACGTCTGCCACATGGAGGCCGGTGGCCTTGTCTGGGCACCCAGTAGCCTCACGGCCCTGTGCAGGGTCCTTGGGTGCAGGACATAAGTGGACACCCCGGGGGTGGCCACAGCCTCCCGTCAGGCAGATCACAGGATCCGGCAGGTATGTCCTGATGTTGCTTCTCCTTCCAGCACATCTGTTCGACCCTTAGTGGCTTCCTGAAGGTAACAGCTAAGCCAGAGGAGCATCACAATGGCTGCAAGTGACCGTGTCTGCAGCAGGCCACAGCGCAGACCAGCTCTCACTGCAGAGAAGACCTCCCCATGTGGCCGCAGGGCCCTATGACAGTCCCACGGCTGCCCCTCGGCAGAAGTAGCAGGGGCCCTAGTGGCAGGGGAGGCGGGAAGGATGAAATCTCAGAGGCACGTTTGCTCAGCTGAAAGATGCATCAGGAACCTGTTTCTCGTGGGTGGGGGGAGGGGTGACTGGGTGATGGGCACTGAGGAGGGCACGTGATGGGATGAGCACTGGGGTGATACCGCACGTAGGCAAATTGAATTTAAATGATAATAATAAATAATAACCTGTTTTTTTTAAGGTTTTATTTATTCATAAGAGACACAGAGAGGGAGAGAGGCAGAGACACAGGCAGAGGGAGAAGCAGGCTCCATGCAGGGAGCCCGACGATCCCAGATCCCCAGGATCACGCCCTGGGTCAAAGGCGGCGCTGACCTGTACGTTCGTAAGTGGACTTAATTTGCACGAAGGGGAAGAATCGCCGTTCACGTTTGGGAGGACCCACCGGGCTTGGCTTTAGATGCTTCCTAGGATCTCCTTTAGTCCTGCTCTCTTGCTCAAGGCGCTTGGGTCACAGGACGGGAGGCGTCGGAGCGGGGTTCTCGCCCGGGTGCCCTGGTTCCCTGGCCTGTCCCATCGGCGACTCACCACTGGACTTCCCACTCCTTTACCCACGAGGCCACTGTGGCTTCACACGGGGGCGGCTTTCCTTTCTCAATGGACAAAAGCCGCGTCTTTGCGATTTCCTTGCCATTTTTCTGCTTCTCCGACGGCTGGGGTAGGGGGGCTCTGAGCACGCCGACGGTGGGTGCAATCAGATGCACAATTAGGTTGCGATTCACATTATGTAAAGGATTCATCACGCCGATTGATGCAAAATGACACGCCATCCCGCTTGGCTGTGATTGCCGAACCTTCGGTCTCCGCGGCTTGGTTGTAATCACGGTTCGGCAAACGCCCTTCCAAGATGTCATTACGGGCAGTGCGTGTGTGTGCGTGTGGGTGTGTGTGTGTCCATGTGTGCTGGGCGGGAGTTTTGATTTCTTTTTCTTTTTTTAAAAAAGATTTGATTTACTTATTCATGAGAGACACAGAGAGGGAGAGAGGCGGAGACACAGGCAGAGGGAGAAGCAGGCTTCATGCAGGGAGCCCGACGCGGGACTCGATTCCAGGACCTTGGGGTCATGACCTGAACTGAAGGTAGATGCTCAACCCTGGAGCCCCCCAGGCGTCCCAGGAGTGTGAATTTTCCATTGCAGTGGTATCTGTGTAGACTTGCCTGTCTGCCCACGACCTTGATTTGATTGGCAAATTTTAGCCAATTTGCACCCGCGTCTCTGGGCAGGTTAGATTGGCTTGTGTCCTAAGGGCCAGCTCCTCCCACGAGGGTCCCGAGCTCGGGCCCCTCTGCTCTGGCCCCTCATCTGCCTGCTCCTGCCCTCGACCTTCCCGCTGGACGGGGCCTCCCGCGGGGCTGAGTCTCTGCTGGCAACGAGGCGCGCAGGCCCGAGGCAGGAGTCGTGGTGTCGCTGCTGCACAAACAGCCTTATAACTTGCTGTTAAAAATATGTGGGATAGACACACATTTGTGGGTTCCCACGGTGGAGCTAGATGCTCGTCTCAGTCACCGGGCACATGTCACTGCATCTGCCGTGAATCTGGCGGCCGCGCGTCCACACTTTGGGGGATGTCTTCCGTTTCCCTCCCTCCTTCCTTGCATCCTTCTCTCCTGCCTTATTTTTCTTTCTTCCTTTCTAAAAGTTTGAGTTACTTTGATTTGACTACTCGATTTCCACGATCAGGGTTTGGTTTCGCTACTTCAGACAAAGCAGCCCACTCACGGGCTCAGCCCCACCGGAAAGGGAGCTGCTCTCATGGAGGAGGGGTGGCCTGGACCGTGGGCCAGACGAGGCGGCCACCCCGCTGAGGCCGCGTGCAGTGGCTCAGGCTGGACGGTGAGCTCATGGGTGCGAAATGCATCAAGAGAAAGCAGCTCGAGGACTCAGAGCAACGTGTGCTCGGGAATCACGTGCCGCCCAGGGCGAGAACCGTGTCCACTGTCACTTTCATGGACTCCTGTTGCCCGTCGCCCTCCGACGTCCTCCAAGGTGAGGTCATAGCCAAAGAGCGCGGCAGGCAGTCAGGGGCAGGAGCGCGACGGGAGACCGGGGGCCCCGCCTGGTGTGCTTGGAAGTGTGATTGAGGTGTAGTCACGGTAGATTTGAGCCTTGGACTTGAAGGGGGAGGTCCCATATGCACATTTTCTCTTCCCAAGGTTTCGGTGTCAACACCGCACCATATGTCTGCACGTCTGGACGGGAACGACGACTTTCGTACGGATTCAGTGTTTCTACTGGAGGTGCTGCTGCTCGGTCCCTGACGCCACCAGGCCCCCCGAGGCGGCCACCCAGGCTCCACGCGAGGCAGCTCTGCTCCCCCAGGGCACGTAGGGCTCCCAAGTGCCGGGTTCCCACGGCCGAGCGGCTGAGCTCTCTTCTGCGATACGAACCTTACTAACTGTGGGCCTAACTGTGGGCCCGGAGACAGATTCCGAGCTCTGCACCACTGTGTGGACGAAAGGCAAGGCGGGTTTTCGGCAGCCGAGGCAGGAGCGCACCCGAGAGGCTGTGACTTCTGGAAAGGGGAGTGCGCTTGGCGCATGGGCCCGGCGGGGTCAGGTGGGCCCTGATGCAACCTGTGGCCGTCAGGGGCTGGCTTTGCTTATTTAGGGGAAACGGCAGCGAGTGGACGGGCTTCCTCAGGTGCCTGGAACCTCGAGCCATTGGCTTCCTCACGTAGCTTGCCCTTACCCACAAATTCATGTTCTACACGCCTGCTGCGGGTGCGCTGGGTGAGGCACCGGGGCGTCCTGGGGGATCGGTGGGTCCCAGCCTCTCCTTCATGGGCTTAGGTGCTGGCGGGCAATGCAGGTCTTCAACAGGTGGATACATGCTTAATGGTATGGATCGGAGCCCACCGAGGCTGCTCTAACAGCACACCGCAGCTGGCCGTCTAACACAAACGACAGAGCTGTATTTCTTGCAGTTCTGGAGGTGGGACCCCGAGATCCAGGTGTCCAGTGAGCCCCCTTCCTGCTTCACAGAGGGCGCCTTCTAGTGGGAGGGGCCTCCCCAAGGTCCTGTTTAGAAGGATGCTCACCCCATCACCTGGTCCCGCCCTCCTGACCTCCGCCCCGCCCAGGGGTCCCACCTCCTGGTGCCCTCACCTTGGGTCTAGGCATCCATACGGGTCTGAGGGTGCAGAGGTTCAGAGCACAAGAGGGAAGGAAAGGGTCCCCGGGGAGCAGTGATGGAGAAGGGGATGCAGGGTCCGCAGGAGGGACAGGAGAGGCCTGCGTATGGGTGGGGGTGTGGGAGGCTGCAGGCGCGGGGAGGGGGGCGACCCTGCGTGTCAGAGTCACACACCGCAGCTGGGGGGTAAACCCCAGACAACAGCAGTTCACACGGTGCTTGGAGGGATCAGCTGAGAGCGAGTGACTGCTCACGGGGTAACAGCGCGTCGCTGTGTCTATGTGGGGCTCCGGGCCCCGTGCTCCCTCCTGCGGATGCACCGTCCCTGCTGGCCTGCTGGCACAACCACATCTGGGCGTCAGGGCGCACTGACCCGCCGCCAGGAGGCCAAGGGCTACAGGTGGGATTTCGGAGGCCCCAAAGGTGGCCCGTGGGTTTGCCCGGAGCTGCTCTCGCTGCACACACACTGGGTGCCGTGAACTTGGGAGATTCCCTGTCCCCGTCCTGGAGGTTGGAGCCTGCGGTCAGGTGGGCAGGGCAGGTGTCCCCGAAGCCTCCGTCCTGGGCGTGCAGACACCATCCCCTCCCCGTGTCTCCACATGGCCATCCCTCTGTGCGTCTGTGTCCTCATCTCCTCTTCCTACGAGGACCTCACTCAGATTGCACTAGAGCCCACCCTCGTAACCTCATTTCACCTTAATCGCCTCTATACAAACCGCGTCTCCAAATACGGTCTCATCCTGAGTTCCTGGGGGTTGGGACTTCCACATGTGAATTTTGGGGACATGGTTCAGCCGGTGACAAGTGGTGCCATCTGGGCCACGTCCTACGAGCTCATGCTGTGTCCTCAGGGATCACCGCTAGCTCTTCCTTGAGGCCTGTCAACAGGCTCTGAGCACTCACACTCTTCTGTCTGTCTGTCCTGCCCCTGCTTCGGTTGTCTTCGGGGCGGGGGGTGCAAGAGGAGCCGCCCAGAGGGGACTCTGAGACCCCTGATGGTGCCAGGCAGGAAGACCCCTACCCCACAGCAGCCCCTGGGAATGGCCCTGGGGAGACGCCACCACACTGAGCCTGGAAGACACCGAGAAGGTGGACAGCAGGGGAAAGCCTGGGTTATCCATAACTTGATAAGATAACACGCTTAATATTCAGCGGTGCTGCAGGTGGCTTTAAAGCTCTTCCAATGGAACCTTCCATTTACAGAAGAGACAACTCACACTCATGGAAGCGAAGGGACCTGCCACAGCAAAGCCAGAAGCTCTTCCAGAAGTCTGCCTTCCTCCCCCCTGGTCGCCATTCCCTCCGAAACACTCCCGGGAAGGGGTCTCTGAGTAATTGCAAAACTTCTGCAGGCCTCAGGGACCGTGACTTCCAGCCCAGCCTTCCCCTGTTTCATGTGTCTCCCCCTCTGCCGTGACTTGGAAGTTGAATGGGAACGTGGTTCAAGCTCCCCTGGCATCCCGAGGGCCGTTCACACACAACATAAGATTTGCTCGCTGTTTGACTTTGATGGATGCAAATTTATTCTAAATGAGCCCAGCGTTCATTAGTGTGTAAGCATATGTTGTCGGTGGCGGCCTACGGGGCCACGCGCCGGATGTCGTGGCTGGTCTCCACTGGACACCATCCGCTAGCCTCGGCCTGCCTTGCTCCTGGCTAAGGCTCCAGATGTTGTTTCTCTTGCCCTGGGGCGTCTACAGGTTCGCTACGGGGCTTTCTCTTTCAGGAGAGAAGCACAGACAAATCTGTAGCCAGAATTTAAGTTTATAGGCTGATCTACCAAAGCGAGCATTTCTTTGAATGTTGGCTACTCGGCCATCTGCTTTGACTCACAGACAGTTCTTTCTGTTCCGTGACTCCTCGGGGCTGAATCATCGCTCGATTCCACTCCTGCTCGATATTTCTCTGCGAGCAACGCTGCTGCCATTTCTGCTGCCTTTAGAAATACCTGTAATAAGCACAGCATTGGTCCAAGGACAGAGTGCTGTTTTGCAGAGACCCATTGAGCTAACACGCACGTAGCAATGCAATGAGAAAATATGAACAGTGTCGGGTTTAAGGCACACAGGTCTGCTGAGTTAATTAACCCTTTCCTGCACACCCGTTAACTCCAATCAAAAGGAAGCTAGAGTGGCTAAGATAGCAGACAGAGCAGGCTTTAGAACAAAGAATATTACTAGGGGTAAAGAGAGACATTTTATAATTACAAAGGGATCAATTCCTCAAAAGACACGCCAATCCTAAATGTTGGTATACCTCAAAACAGGGCTTCGAATACATGGCTGAGAATGGAAAGAACAGCAACGAGGAAGAGATAAATCCACAGTTACAGCCGACACTCCAAATTCTCTAAGTTATTAGAACAAATAGATAAAGAAATTAGTGAGAATGTCGGAGACTTAATAGTATCAGCCAACTGGAGCTCATTGGTACTTATGGAACGCTCCACCCACCGCACCAGAACGTATATTCTTTTCAGGTGCACAGAGAACATTTTACAAGATAACTCACACTGTGGAACATACGCTGAATTTCATAAATGTAAAAGAATTCAATCATACAAAATATGCTATCTCTTCACAATTGAATTAAATTGGAGATTGGTAACGTTGAGAAATCTAGAAAAGATTCAAATATGTGGAAACAATAACTCACATCTAAACAATCGGTGGGTCAGAGGAGAGAAATTAGCATTTGACTAAAAGGGAAAGTAAAAAGTATTTTGAGTTTAACAAAAATGAAAACAGAGCACCAAAATTTATTTATTTATTTAAATAGCCCTAGATTTTTAAACAGTTTAATATGTAGTTAAAACCTCCCACCCCTCACCCCCTTCTCCTTCAGATCAAGATAGCCTTTCTGATGAATTTTACTAGGCACTTAAGGATGAAATAATAGCAATTTTACACATAATCCTTTACAAAATGGTACTGAAAGGGTAATTACTAACTCACTTTATGAGGCTGACATCATCCTGAAACCAAAACTATGGACTTTTATATCCTTTTAATATAGATATAAAAATTACTAGCAAAATGCTAACAAATGAAGCCCAACAAAATATAAAGCAGCGTCATGACCAAGCGGGTTTTTCTGGAAATTCAGGATTACTATAACACATGAAAACCAATAAATGGACTTCCCATATTAACCAACTAAAAAGGAAAAAAAAATAATCTCACATTTTCTCAACTGATTATTTTAATAGACACGGAAAAAGCATTTAACAAAATTCAACATTCGTTCCTTATAGAAACTCTTAGCTCGGTGGGAGTGGGCATAGTTCCTTCAGCTGATCCTGCGCCTCTCCAAGAATCATATACTCAGTATCACACATGATGGATGAGATTGAAGTCTCCCACCTGTGAGTAGAAATGAGCCCAGATTCTCTCTCACTTTTCAACACTGTTCTGGAGTCCAGCTAGTGCAATAGAGCAAGATAAAATATATAAAATGCGTTCTGATTGGAAAAGAAAATTGAAAGCTGTCTTTACATGCAGCTGAAATGATCATCTATATAGATAATCTGTTGGAACCTACAAAAAAAAAACCCTACTAAAACTAATAATAACACAAATTCACTACTAAGCGAGCTTGGCAAGGTTGCAGGATATAAGATCAATATACAAATATAATTGTGTTTCTATAGACTTGCAACCAATAATTGGAAATTGAAATCTAAAAGGCAATAGCTTTTACATCAGCATCCGGAAATAAAATAGTTAAGGATAAATCTGACAAAAGATGTGCAAGATCTGTACACTAAAAGTACGACATTTTTCTGAGAAACACTTAAAAAGTACTAAATAATTAGAATGATACTTTGTGTTCATGGCTCTGAATATTGAAGCTAAAATGTCAATTCCACCTTTACTGATCTGTATGGCTTTAATGCAATCCCAATCCTAATCCCACTTGATTTTCTTTCTTTCTTTCTTTCTTTCTTTCTTTCTTTCTTTCTTTCTTTCTTTCTTTCTTTCTTTCTTCTTTCTTTCTTTCTTTCTTTCTTTCTTTCTTTCTTTCTTCTTTCTTTCTTTCTTTCTTTCTTTCTTTCTTTCTTTCTTTCTTTCTTTCTTCTTTCTCTTTCTTTCCCTTCCTTCCTTCCTTCCTTCCTTCCTTCCTTCCTTCCTTCCTTCCTTCCTTCCTTCCTTCTCGGTAGAAATCGATGAGTTGATTCTAAAATTAAAAATTCAAAAGATCCACCCTGGGTGGCTCAGTGGTTTGGCGCCTGCCTTTGGCCCAGGGCGCGATCCTGGAGTCCCAGAATCGAGTCCCACGTCGGGCTCCCGGCATGGAGCCTGCTTCTCTCTCCTGTCTCTGCCTCTCTCTCTCTGTCTATCATAAATAAATAAATAAATAAATCTTTAAAACAAATAAAATAAAAATTCAAAAGATCCAGAAGAACTGAGATAACTGTGAAGAAAATAGTAAGTTTGGAGGACTAGTATTAGTTGATAAGACAATGTGGTATTGGCATAAGGATAGAAAAATGGATCAGGGGAACATGCTGGAGAGTCATACATGCAATTTGTTTTTGATAAAGGTTCAAAGGTCTTCCATTACAAGGCGGTGCTGCAACAATGAAATGTCCGTATGCAGAAGGATGATATGGACACGTGTCCTCTGGACACGTTCATGCTGTTCCTACCATTTAGGCAGATCTACACACTGAACTGATTGCTTCCGTTCCTCTCCCCACATTTGCTTCGTGGAGATTCTGATGGTCTTTGGCGAGGCTTTGGAATGTATTATTTTTAAAAGAATCGTGCATATTAAAATTCATGAAGCTGTGTAACCACGACTTATAAAATCTTGTTCTAAACCTTGGAATCACATTCTTCCCTTTTTCCCACTGATCATTGCTCATTTCTATAAATCCTTACATGAAAATGTCCCCAGAATATCATCCCCATCATATCCATACTGCATTCCTTGTAGCTCAGGTTCTTACTACCCTACTTCAGCCCTCAAGGTGGTCACCTGTGTGCCCCCTTTTTTCCAGTCTCACGCCTCTGCAGTCATTTCTCTGTAACTTCTTACCCAAATCCCCAGGCCTGATCTTAGAATCGAAGGGTCTCAGGCTGGAAAGGGCCCTGGTGGTATCTAAACCAGTCCTTCATGGAATCCATAAACCCCTTTGGGTAACTCCACTTCAGAGCTCAAGAACTTTGACCTGTCCATGGAATAGTCCGAAGTGCTTATTATGATATTCCAATCCCTTGCACGTATGGCCTTGCACTTTCCTATCCTTATCTCTCTACGTTTGCTCTTCCCTTTCTCGTTCACTAAACCTAACACTTCATTCACATTAAAATAGTTATTCTTCTCCTAACACCATGTTTTCCCAACACTGTTCTTCTTCAAAGAACAACTCAGATATCACCCACTTCACCAAACTTCCCCAGATTCTATCATTTCCATCCCTGCCTTACTGTAGCCCGGAGAATAGTCTTCTCTCTCAGCCAATAGTATTTGCCACGTCCTTCTTTATATTCATGTTTGTGCAGAGGTAAGAGGTCAGCTTAAGAGCTAGGAAGAAGATTCTCCTCTTAGGAGTGAGAACCGCCTAGTTGGGCAGCTCTCCTGGAGTCTCCATTTTGGTTGTAGAGATCTCGCCCTTAGGGCATAGTTGGGGAGGAGAAGAAGTGATACCCAGAGAGGAGTGAACTGTGATGTGTAAAAATGAACAGTCACATTGGTCGTTGGCAGATGGGTCCCATGGGGGAGAAGCAGCCAGAAGGATGAAGGTAAAGGGCAGAAAATGCCAGTAGGGCATTGCACTGGAGTCTGAGAGTAGACCTGTCTCCTTCTCTAGGATGGGGAGCTGGAGGCCTGCTAGGAACAGAGATGCCTGATTTCCTCCTCTGGGATGCTCTTCTGTGATCTAATCATTGTCCAAATGTCTACACTCAATAAGTGGGTGGGTGGATTGAGGGGAATTGTGGGAAACTGAGCTGGCCTCCACGGTGGGGTTAATATGAACTGGAGAAAGGGGAAGAGATGAGTGGGAAGGAAAATAAAAGCAGAAGCTTGGGGGAAGTTCACCCTGCACACCAAAATCCAATTTCTGAAGACGTTGTGAAGAATGCTGTCTTCCTCACATGCGGAGGGCATTCTGGGTGATTTTATTCAAATCTCACAGGCCAGAGTGACCATGCACTCAGGACTGGACACATTATAACATCTTCCCGGGGGTGGTGATGGTGGTGGTGGTAATTCAAAGGTTATTTGCCCATATTGTGCCCACTTATCCCAATGTGGCAGGGTTACTACCTTTACTTCCATTTCATTGATGGAGAACCTGGTGCTTGTGGAATTTATTTGCTCTGGGTCACATGGCCAATAAGTGACAGAAGGACTCCAGCCTGTCCTAAAAGCTGTGTCTTGAGCTGCCCCTTCATCTGTTGTCCCAATGCCTACTGGACTGTAATCCCTCTGAAGACAAGAACAGCGCTTCACTCCCTTTTGTTGCCCCGTACCACCAGTCCGTAAGCTTTGCTCAGAGTAATGTTGAATAGTTTATTGAATCGAGGTGAAAAGAATCAAAAGTCCTAAATCCCACGATTGAAGATCAATATTCAAGGAACTACAGATGGCTCAGTGTCAGGGATACTAATCAAATGCGTGTTACTATGCAGTTTTATTCTCCACGTATGGAGTAAGACACCAAACACAATGGAAAAAAGTGACCCAACTCCAAAGAAATGTATCACAAAGGATGGATTTAGACAGACAGGAGAGTGGCAAAATCGGTTATGAAGTGCTCAACATAATCCATTTTAATGAATTGTTAGCTGAATCAGGCAAAGCATTTAGGATTTCTGGGAGGAATGTACAAATATCTTGAATATTTATTTGACATTTTCTTTACGGATTCTTTCTTTCTGCACGGCTGCAGGTGTTGTTGACCAACGGCCTTGGGAGGAATGACTGCAGCTGAGTCCATACCTTCTCAAATCCATGAGACTGTTTCTATTTTTGTAGAGTAATTTTTCATTAACAGTAAATCCCTAAGATTTGCTCAACCAGTACAGCAGTGGTTGGCCAGAGTTCAAGTTTCTGATTCTAAAGTATCTGATTCTTAGATGCCAGCTCGGAATATTAATCGTTGTGGCTTCATATTTATGATGGGTGCGTCTTTGCTTGACTAGGAAACATAGTAGTAGGTCATGGGGTTGGGGAAAGGATGAGTCCCACAGAGTCGTCTGGGTGAGGAGGAGAGTGAGGAGCAGGGGTCAGGCATTCACCCCAATGTGAGGCCAGTCTGCCGACCTCTAGGTGCAGAATTGTCACAATCCCGGTGACAGCGTGTGTGTTGACTGAGGAGGGAGGCCTGGCTGTCGTACGGTGGTGGTGGTGTCCGTGCTGACTGGCCATGGCGATCGATGCTGGGGAGGACCGTCTCTCGAAGCTACCTTGACACCTGTCTCGGGCTCTACCTGATGTTAACTCTTGATTTGTGAAGGTGTGAGGCCCAGACAGACCTTGAGGGAGGCAAAGTTCTTCTGTTGCAAGCTCAGCTCCCCTTCAGGGCTCTACTCTCTGTACGCCAGCACATAGTAGATGCTCATCAAAGTTCCCAAGGAGAAGCATGGGGTAGCCTTTCTCGCATTGCTGTGCCCAGAATAGCTGGCGGGTGAGACCTGGACATTCTCGGGAGTATTTCTCCAGCTTTCTTTGGTGGATGTGGATGCGTAGTTGTAGGTCTGCCTTGGAAGCTACTGGGCCCCCCCAGTCTCCTCTTAGCAGATCCCCACCTCTCGGTTCCTCCTCCATCAGATACAGAAATGTGATTCTAACACAAGAGTGTACAGGGCCTCCCAGGGGGCTCTGTCGGTTAAGCATCCGCCGCTTGATGTCAGCTCAGGTCGCATCTCAAGGTCATGAGTTCAAGCCTGGCTTTGGGCTCCCTGCCGGGCGCGGTGCCTACTGTGCTCTGTCCTGGCATAGGAAGCGTTCTGCTCTAGCTCTGCTTTTCACCTTTCTCTGTTTTTTCTTTCCAGGGTCTATTTCTGTCTTAAAAATCATCACTGACGGCAAAGAAATAAGAGGATTGTGAGCGTGGAGGTGGTGACAGAAGTCAAGGGGACGAGAAGACAAAGAGGGCAAGCTGAGAAGGTGGCTGGGACCTGAACACGTGGACGGATGCCCAAGGAAAACCCCCATGGGAGGAGCAGTAGCATGAGAAGCTGAAGTGTCGAGGGGCCAGAAACCGGCTGGGAGAACTGAGACCGTTGACAGAGGACAGGGTGTGTCGTTGGGGTCGGTGTCACCTGTCAGGGCAGACGCCCTCTGCCCTCGGGGACCCCGTCTCCCGCCGACTGTGGTGCTGGTCGGTCTCACCCACATCCGTCACCACAGTTGTGAGCTCAGGGCCCCAGGTCACAATCTGGTCCTCCGGGGTCTTGCACGTGGTGACACTGCCTGAGCCCCAGTGACCTGAATGTCCCCTTGGATGCCAGGAGGGCCTCAACATGGTGAGACAGAGAGCGTGAGCTGGCATCCGGGGGGCTCTGCAGTGGTGAGGGAGAGCAGTGAAGCCACGAGGAGGGGGGACGGTATCTGGGATGGTAGGGGCAGCATTTAGGGTTTGAACGTGGGGACAGCTCGCGGGCTTGCTACCTATTTCCGCGTAACAAGTGACCTCAACTAGTGGCCGAGAGAGACAGAGACAGAGCACAGAGTGACAGTGGCCAAGGAGGAAGCAGTCTTCCCATCACGGGAAGGACACAGCCTCTGTCCAGACCAGCGGTGTGTGTTCCAGGGGCGGGGTCCCCGGGGCCAACTTGCAGGCAGCCCACCACACTCATGCAGGTTCTCAGGGAGGACGACGCCCTCGATGGAGACAGAGCTGGGCCGGTGGTGCATGTGGGGAAGGCTAGACCCTGCTGGGGGGCTCCGGGAGGGGGTCTGTGGGATTGGGGGATGAGGCCCGGGCTTCTCAGGAGATGCTGACCAAGTACTGGTGTGTGAGGCGCCCACGCTCCCGGCCGGTTTCCAGGATCGGTGTAAACACACAGCAACACACCCCAGGGGATGTGAACATCCCGCCGGGAAGGTAGAAGCACAGCCCGTGCTCGAGAGAACGCTTCTGCTGAGTCATGATATTTCCAGACGCCCTAATAGCAAGAGGAGGGGAGACAGGGTGCAAAGGGGGGTGCAACTTACCACGCCTTCTGGTTAGGGGCTCAAGGGGGGCAGTTCGCGGTGGTGAGCCCACGCAATCAGTTAGGACAGATAAACTACTACAGCTTTGAGGAAGATCCGTGTCATGTACTCTGTGAACGCAGGCCCCCTTCTTCCGAATCCAGAAATTCCCTCCCTCCTTCTCTCTCGTCCTTTTTCCTTTAAAAAATAACATTTACGTAAGCGGTCTGCGCGCTTACACGTGCTCTCACGGAGATCCGTGAGTGCCTGGCGCCTGCGGGGAAGGGCTCTGCGGAAGGTGAGCCCATACGGAATTGCAGAGTTTTTCTCTCCTTTGCACGTCAGTATCAGCACCCCTTTATTTCGAATGAGTGAATGCAAGTGGAAACAAACATGACCCACAAAGGGGGCGAGGGTGTAGCAACCTGGCAGAGACCATGGAATCTGATCCCCCGTGACCAGGTCACCACCGGTTTTGGGGCCCCGTGCTCACATAACTACTATGTTAGATTGACGTCTGGGGTGCATTGACCTTTTTTTTTATTTTCCGCCGCCTTCCTTACTTAAAAAAAAATTAAATTCTTTCCTTTCTAGATTCTTTTTTTGGGGGGGCAAGATAGTACAATTTCCCATGTTTCAGAGGGGTGTAAGCAGCTAGTTTTTCTCTCCTGGTGCTGAAAGCACCTGGTCCCTCCTTCCTGTAGCTTTGGGGTAATTCAGGCGGGCCCGGCGCACAGGGCCTGAGCTCCCAATGAGGTGTCGGGGGCCCGGGCAGTTTGCACGGGCTAATGTGAGCTCCCTCCATTTATGCTCGACAGGAAGGCATTTTCGATGGGTTTTCTAGATGCTTTTTAGCAGCATACCAACTTTGAGAAGTTTGTCCTTTATCTGTCACCCATGTAACCTATTTTTTTAAAAAAATTGTGCATTTCTGCTAAAAGAGTTTATGTATGTGGGCAGAGAAAAGACGGCTGGTGTGCAACATACAGAAGCCAACAACACCCTTATTTCGCCCACGGTTCATCCCACAGGTTCCCTTAAAATTGGATGCTGTATTTTTTTATTTTTATTTTTATTTTTTTGGATGCTGTATTACACAGTTTGTATTTCTTTTTTTAAATATTTTATTTATTCATGAGAGACACACAGAGAGGTAGAGACATAGGCAGAGGGAGAAGCAGGCTCCCTGCGGGGAGCCCGACGCGGGACTCGATCCCGAGACCCTGGGGTCACGCCCTGAGTGGAAGGCAGACGCTCAGCCCCTGAGCCCCCCAGGTGCCCTAAAACAGTTTGTGTTTCAAGGTTGCATAATGCATGAGGACAGTTCTCAGGACGGGGAGAGAGGGCAGTGTCCAGGAGAGCTGGGCCCACCTGGGGAGAGATGCTGCGGGGACCATGCAGACCCCTGAAGCACTGGTGACCGCCCCGGCCTGTCCATATCCGCGATTAACCCGGTGTTCGATGCCGTTGAGCGCTTTGTCGGGTGGTGGCGGGCGCCTTTACCCATCTCTAGTTTGTGTCTCCACCGTCTCTGCTTTGGGCCAACAACCCAATTTAAAGGCAGCTGGCAGGTGTTTCCGGCTCATGAGCGGCGTTAAGTTCTGTGCCTCCAAGGGGTGGGAACCCCGGCCCGGTTTGGCCGCGGGGCTGAGCTGTCAGTGGGTGCTCCTCCTACCTCTGCCTCCCCCGCCCCTCCCACCGCTGCCGTCGCTGTGCCAGCCCCACGGGGAGGGCAATCTTGAGGTCACGTGTGCTCCCCCGTCCCCCGCCCCAGCCCAGCTTGGAGGGCTGCGTGCTGTGCCACTGGCCCCTGGTACGTGCTCACCTGCGTCCGCTGTCACACCTCCAGGCGGGGCTTCGGGCGTCGCAGGAACAATGGCAATCCTGCAAAACCATTTCTCTTTGACGGGAAGCTCAGCATGAATGCAGGTGTGCCGAACACGACTGATTGAGCATCACTTCTTTCTGAAAAAATGAATTAAAGAGGTGCCCAGACCTCACTGCTAGTGGGTCCTCTAGCTGGACTTGTGGAATCATGGGATGCAGAAGAAACCTTCCCTTCCTCCTGCCCCCTCCTTCTCTCTCTCTCTTCTTCTTTATCTTCCTGAACCAAATACCGATTGCACACGAGGTGCCCACATAGTTGCCGAGAAAGCGGCTTTCGCGGAGCTGGGAGCTAGGTAGTTTCCCAGGACACCCTTCTCGACCCGCGAGCGTCTGGCAAGCGTCTGAGGGAGGACCTTGTTCTCAGCCGCCCTATTAGCAGACATCCGAGGCCCAGCAGATGGGGAATTCCAGACGGCCCGGAGAGGAAACGTCTTCCCTTGACCCGACGTCTCCAAGTGTGACTTGTAGGGTGGCTGACTCCGACCTAAGGCGGCAGCCCCACTGGCGACGGTAACATGGGCCTGTTCCGCTCCCGGGGGAGCTGTGCACGTCAGCCCGAGGGCTCACAGACGTGCTGGCTTCTGAGCAGACGAGCACTCGACGGCCTGGCAGCTCAGGCTCCGTGTGCCCCTTGGACCTGCTGACCCCTGCTGCCCGCCGCCCTGCCACTGTGTCCCCGCCCCCGGCGTGCACCTGTGTCCCTCCCTGCTGGCCGCACGGGCCCGATGCTGCCCTCTTCAAGCCACCGCCTCTGTCCGTCTAGTTCCCAGAGCCTGGGCGCGTTCCTCCGAGGACTTTATTAGTGACTCCAACGTGCAGATGCGGAGCTGGGCGGCCGCGCCGGTCGCGGGTTCCAGGGCATCGCACTCTCCCACCTGACGCCGGGCTCCAGACTTTAGTCTTACAGGTGTGTCCGTGATGAGTAGTGGCTCCCGGCAGGACGCATCCACAGGCCGGGGGCACAGGTGCAGGATGGCGTGGGGTCCTTTCCGGGCAGGGCCGGGGGCCTGGCGAGCCCTGAGGTGTCCCAGTCGGTGGGGGGCTCTTTTCATTCACTGTCCACTGACCAGCGGTCTACGGATCTGCAGCAATAGAAGTTGACGCAGGACGGTAATGCGCGTGGTGTCTGTCTGTAGCAACGCGTGAGGATTTCCTCCGGTGCAGAGACACGCGACTCCCTTCCCGGGAAAGCACAGGCGTCATATTTATTTGCCTCTAGGACATTTAGCCATTCCGTACCCAGTGGTGAGTTCATTCAGCCTTCTGATTGCACATCTCCGCTCGTCCCCGTTTCTGCTCAACATGTCTTAATATCTTATTGTTTCCTCATTTATTAGTGAGTTAGATGTATTCTTGGGCATGTGTTTATTTTATTTTTGCACGGGGGTCACACTTCTAGTCTTGGAAATGGGATCTTATCGCTCTCCACGCTCAAGGCACCTGCACGGCCGTACATTCTTGGTTTGTCTATTAATCTCTTGAATTCCCGTATGCCTTCACGGCAAGAAGCACGATCTGCCTCCAGAAGCTTCCTCTCCCCCAGCGTTCGGGGGACATCTCTCATGACCTAGGGGCTCTGCATGCACACGTGTGGGCGCACGCCCTAGCAGGTAGGATTCTCCGACTCAGCAGCTGCTTATGGTGCACGCGGGTGCCGTAGCCGTGTTCGTCCGGCCACTTTTGTTCCTTGCACCTGTTCAATTAGAAACACCTTTAAACACAGGCTGGGGAAATTACTGCAGGAGCAGAATCACCCGGGGGGAGAATTAAAGACCTTCCTCCGACAAGCCTACTTCTAATCAGGGCTGGAAGCCAGGAGAGAAAAGTGGGGCAGGACTCTGGGTGACGGATGCTCCGGGATTCGACCTCGCTTCCCTGCAGAACCGTGTGTGTGACCAGCCACGTAGCACATGTCTGTGCGGCTTCATGAACAACTGAGAAAATCGGATGCGCCCAACTGACCTCCCGGCTCCGCACAGTCTGGCTCCACGGCTCTGACGTGGAGTGGGCACGCGTTTATGCAGGTTGTGGCTTCACCAGCACTCCCGGGCTGTGCTTTCCCACCACCCGTCTGCAGGGCCCCGGGCGGGTACAGGACCCCCAGGTACGAGGCAGGTGTGCCAGTCGCCTCTCGGGCACACAAATCCAGGTTCAAGATGTTGGTTCTCTTGTTTGCTGGTGCTGAGACTCTGAAAACACCTGAAGGGACAGACTGGAAATGCCCACGGCCTTGGGGTGTGAGTAAGACAGACGGCGCCCCTCTGCGCCTCTCAGCAGCCGGGGAGATGCTTCCTCAGCCTTCTCACCTCTGTGTCATCCCTGCAGCAGCCAGAAGGCAGCACATGGCTTCTTCCAGGCGAATGTGAGCTACATGCTCCGAGCACCCACGGAGGCCCTAAGCACGCAGCGACTGTTTTACGTGATACCTGAGGCTTTGGTCTGGTGTCTCCCCCACGGGGCCTGGGGATCCTCTGCGGGGGTGGGGGTTCTTTAAACTGGGTGTTTGGGCTGCAGATGCTGTGGTTTTGACCCGCGCTGGTGTCTTCACTGCTGTCTGTCCAACAGACAAACCAGCAGGGTCCCGAAAAGGACTTGTTCGTGCTCCCCTTCCTGTTCCTCGTCAAAGGAGAGCAATTTGATGGAGGAGGATGTGAAGACAGAATTCAGTTATTTGTGGTGGTTGCGGTGTCACATTGATAATTTGCTCAATCTTCTTGCAAAGTTGCCTAATTGAGAAGAACTCAGCAGATGCTTCTTTGTCGTGCAGCATTCAGCTGCTTGTCTGTGAGCCCGCCGGAGGCCTCCGGCTTATAGGTCCCCCTCCCACCCTGTGTGCCCCTCCGAGGAGGAGGAGGAGGGGGAAAGGGGAAGAGGAGGAGGGGAAGGAGGAGGAACAGGAGGATGAGGATGAGGCAGAGGAGGAGGATTAGGAGGAGGAGGATGATGAGGAGGAGGAGGCGGAGAAGGAGGAGAAGGAGGCAGCGGAGGAGGAGGATTAGGAGGAGGAGGAGGAGAAAGAGTCTGTGGAGGAGGAGGAGGATGAGGAGCAGGAGGATGAGGAGGATGAGGAGGATGAGGATGAGGAAGGTGAGGAGGATGAGGAGGATGATGATGAGGCGGAGGATGAGGAGGCGGAGGAGGTGGCGGATGCGGAGGAGGAGGATGAGGAGGAGGCGGAGGAATAGGATTAGGAGGAGGAGGCGGAGGAGAAGGATGAAGATGAGAGGATGATGATGAGGCGGAGGAAGGTGAGGAGGATGAGGAGGAGGCGGAGGAGGAGGATTAGGAGGAGGAGGAGGAGGAGAAAGAGTCTGTGGAGGAGGAGGAGGATGAGGAGCAGGAGGATGAGGAGGATGAGGAGGATGAGGATGAGGAGGAGGAGGAAGGTGAGGAGGATGAGGAGGATGATGATGAGGCGGAGGAAGGTGAGGAGGATGAGGAGGAGGAGGCGGAGGAGGATGAGGAGGAGGATGATGATGAGGAGGAGGAGGAGGAGGCTGCGGAGGCTGCGGAGGCGTCGGGGAGGAGCGGAGCCCCCAGGCGGGCTCGGTCCCCGGGCAGTGCCCGCCGCGCCCACGGGGGGGCGCTCGGCACACGCGCAGCAGGGTCGGCGGCCGCGGTGGGCAGGGCTCCCAGGGCTCGGCTCGGGCTTCCTTTGCGGACCGTTTCCTGGCGGCTCCGGCGATGCGCCTTCCTGCCGACCCTCTGCCCCGCGGCTCCCGTGTCCTTTCGTAAGAAAACCGGCCCTTCTGGAGCGGCCGCGGGCCTCGGGCGGGACGGGCCGCAGCACGCAGGGCTCCAGGGTGACCCGGGCTGCCCGCGCTCGGGGTTCGGGGCCGGGGGTGGGGGGAGGGGCGGGGGCGGGGACGGGGGCGGGGCCGCCCGGCGGGGACCCCAGCAAGCCCCCTACCCCCCCCCCCCCCCCCCCGCCTCCCCTGCGGGCCCAGGCTTCGCGTGGACTTCCAGTCCCTTCTGTGCTGTGCTGCCGCCCGCTGCGACCCCCGCCCCGCACGCCCCGCCAGGGCCTCGGCCCGGAGCCCGCCTCCCACCAGCGCGGTCTGCGGAGCCTCCAGGTGCAGGTGGGGGGTGGGCCGCTGTGAGGTCTGGGCGCACGCACACGCACGCACACACACATTCACACGCGCGCAGGCATGCACACACGCAGTCACACGCCTGCAGACACACACTCGCACACACATGCACAGACACACGCACACACGTACACACAGAGACATGAACACACACATAAGCACAGAGACATGCACACACGCACACACATGCACAGACACGTACACACAGACACACAGACACATGAACACACATAAACACACAGACACATGCACACATGCACACACATGCACACAGACACATGCATACATGCATGCACACGCACACACACGCACAGACACATGCACACACGTACACACAGAGACATGAACACACACGTAAGCACAGACACATGCACACACGCACACACATGCACAGACACGCACACACAGACACACAGACACATGCACACACATAAACACACAGACACATGCACACACATGCACACTGACACATGCATACATGCTTGCACATGCACAGACACATGTGCACACATACACACAGACAGCACACGCACATACACAGACACCACACACATGCACAGACACATGGACACATAGACACATGCACACGCACATACACACAGACACATGCACACACATGCACACACATATTACACACAGACACATGCACATATACACACATACACAGATACATGCACACACGTACACACATACACACACAGATGCACAGACACACAAACACATGCACACATGCACATACACATGCACACACACAGACACATGCATGCACACACTCACATGCACACACATATGCACAGACACATGTGCACACATACACACAGACAGCATACGCACATACACAGACACATGCACACACACGTGCACAGACATGGACACACAGACACATGCACATAGACACATGCACACGCACATACACATAGACACATGCACACACACATGCACAGACACATGCACACACATATTATACACAGACACATGCACATATACACAGACATGCACACACATACACACAGATACATGCACACACGTACACACATGCACACACAGATGCACATACACCTGCACACACACGCACACACACGTGTGCACACACACATTTGGGCTTCCTAGGCAATCGGGATGCACAGCTAGTCTTGAGAACCACTATTCCACGTGCACCCTGACCATCACGCCTACCGCTGACTGCCTTGTTTTATAGGTGTCCTCGTGGTGGTTGCACAGAAACTGCGGAAGTGTTCTGGGTGGTCCCATGCACCCCCCACCCCCGCCTCTGTGTTTGATGTGGGACCCGCTGCTGCAGAGCCAGGGATGCGCTCCTGCTTGTACCCTGTGGGCCGCACTCTTGCCTCTGTTCTTTGCCATGGACCCCTCTCTTCCTGGGGGCGTTCGAGTTCTCAGATTCCTTGGAGAGGCGCATCCGTGTGTCATTTGTCTTTGGAAGACATTCACTGTGATGAATCTGTGGCTTTATTCCAGATGCAGTCCCATCGTTCTACTGGATGATTTTGTTGTCAAACAAGATAAAATCTCCCCTAAAAACATGCTCTTTCTCCTTCTTCAACTCGACTGGGACACTGTTGGTTGGGTTATTTTCTTCCCACAGCACGCAGTAATGTTCTGGATACTGACAGCCCAGGTAAAGCTGGTAAGAATGTCCCACGTGCTTGTCAAAGAATGCCTCGTCGAGTTCCTTCTGGGAAAGAGGCTTTCTATCCAGAATAGAATAAGGGCTAAAATATAATGGGGAAAAAAACAGGTTGTGGAAACACTGGCTATGTGTCTGTGATGGTGCTGGCACAGTGGGGTCACCGCCAGGCTGGCCTCCGGGTGGCCTGTGGTCAGGCACTGTCTACACTGCCGATTGGCCTACTTGTCCCAGCCTCATCTGCTGCTGGGTGCCCAAGCCTGTGTCCCCACAGCTCACCGGCTCCCATGTGCTCGGAGGAGGAGGGCGATGTGGGCAGGGGGCAGGGCCGGCATAGGCAGGAAGATCCAGGACCATGCCTATTGGGACAATTAGGGACACGCAGGCCATTCCTTTGAAATTTGGCCAGGTCCTTGGGGAATATAAGATGACGATGTAAATATTGAAGGAACGAGATTTTGCAGGATGGAGGCCATGGGCATTATGCAAACGCTCCTCCTCCATCCATCTCCAAACCCGCATCGTCCCTCCTTGGGAAAGCAGAAGACACTCAGAATTTCTAGGTGAAAAGTGCTGGGATGTTCGATCACTCTAAATCAGAATTTCAAAAAAAAAATCTTAAAACTGTTTGGCCGTTATTATTATTTTTTAATAAGATGAGGTCAGAGGCCTGTGTTATAAATCAGCATAGAAACAGCTTCCTTCCGTGGCAACCGGGAGGGTTTTCTCTTCCCAGAGTCCCGACACGTTGCGCTGTGTCCACCCACCACCCGCCAACCTGTCCCTCCTGTGCGGTCTCAGAGGCCAGTGGGGGAGCGGGGGCCTGGGGTCACATCTTATCTCCTCACTCCACCTGTGGACCTAACTTTCTAAGGTCAGGAGTAAGGGAGATGATTTCCAGCCAGGTCTTGAGTCTGGAAATGTGGGTACAGAGCTTCCTCTGCGGGCAGGATGTCCCTACATGAGTGATTTCAAGCATTTCGTTTTATTTGTATTTTTTTTCTCCCAGGTATTTACTGTTGGCTAATAGGTTAGAGGCCCTTTCCTTGTCTGTTCATCCTATGAACAACCTCTCAGCAGGTGCCCCCTTTCTTTTTCTTTTTTCTTCTCTTCTTCTTTTTTTCTTTTTTTTTTGCCTTAAAGAGTCCATCAAAACCTTGAAGATTTTTTTTCCCTCTAAATAAGCATGGAGTGAAACAGAATCATTATAATAGAAATGTAGAGTTCTTTCTAAAACTAGACTATTCTTGTGGTCTTATCAACCTGCCTGTCTTCAAGAGGTCACTCCATTTTGTGAAAGGGGAGAAAAATCTTGGTTTTTTAAAAAAGATTTTATTTTAGTATTTTTAAAAAATTTTAAATTTTTAAAAAAAGATTTTAAATTTTTTAAAAAAGATTTTATTTATTTGAGAGAATGGGAGAGAGCTCAGAGGGACAGGGAGAGAGAGAGAGAAGCTGAGCAGGGAGCCCAACGTAGGGCTCGATCCAAGGACCCTGAGATCATGACCTGAGCTAAAGGCAGACGTTTCGCCAACTGAGCCACCCGGGTGCCCCCCAAAATCTGATTTTTTGAAAAAAGATTTATTTATTTATTTGAGAGATAGAATGAGTGGGAGGGGCAGAGCGAGAGTCCCAAGCAGACTCCATGCTGAGTGCAGAGCCCGACGTGGGGCTCCGTCCCACAGCCCTGAGGTCATGACCTGAGCCAAAACTCAGAATTGGCCACTAACTGACCCCACCACCCATGGGCCCCAGAAAATCTGATTTAGAAGGATCATCCTCAAGAACGATGCACGTGAGGCCCACAGGCATCCCCTCGGAGGGAGAGACGCGCCAGGGGAGGTGCACTCGAAGCTCCGGATCTGTCTGCCCCCAGCTTGGTGCCAGGCAGTGACTTGACCTCAGTTTTCCGAGTCTGGATGAAGGACGATGGTGTAGGAGTTGGGGGTGATGTGTGTAGTGTGCTTGGGGCGGTGCTTGGAGTGTAGACACTCGCATGCTCTTTGCCCTGGGACCCCGTGAGTTGCGGGGGACATGAGGATGCGCGGCGGCACCTGCCTGCACGAGGATTTACGGGGAGACGTCTGAAACCTCTGGATGTATAAGCAAGTCTGGGAAATGTACCAGCGCATCCTCCGAAAAACGCCTCATCTTCGTGGTATTGTCTGACCTTAAGTGGTTTTCCCAGGAGGAGGAGAGCTTGACCACATTTCCATCAGGATAAGGATCTCAGCATAATTTCACAGCGTATTTCCCTTGCAATATTCCGTTTGGTCATCTGAAAGTTCACGTCTTTTCTTATCTGAGGAGGTTCAGGTCCGCTTAGGAAATAGTGCTACAGTGAAGTAAGTGATTTGGAAGGGAAATTCCAACCGCTTGGGCTGTGCACGTACAGCGGCCACGATAAGAAATAATTGGTACTCGGTCCTCGTTGCTGTCCTGGCCGACGCACTACCTCGCGACCTTCTAAGAAGGGAGAAACCTTAGAGGTGCCTTCCTCCAAACCTACATCTTTACAGATGGGGACATTGAGGCCCAAAGAGATCGTGTCACTCCGCTGGGCCGGAGCAGGATAAAACTCCTAACGGGGGCCCTCCCACCCCAGCGGCAGTCTTGCTTATCTCCACTCACTACTCGGGGCAGGGGCGACCCGGTCTGGATCGGGGCGGGAGGTGTGCAGCACACAGCTAGAGGGGATCGCTCCACACCGACACCACACAGGGTGGCAACCAAGCGTAGGCCCTTTGAGAGCCTGGGTATTTCTTTGCAACTTTGAAAATAAGGTGATTCCAGGGAACCTGGGAGCATCGCTAAGTACCGAGGATGCTGTGGAGGTCCCTGGGGAGATGATTCAGCGTCCGGCCGCTGCCAAGTCTTCTGTAGATGAACAAAGCATCTTTTTTTATATTAATCATTTCTAAATGAAGAAATCATTTGGGAATGGGGAGGCGGGCATGCTAAGGCCAGCTTCCCTTTCATTCCGGGCATTACTGGAGAGAAGTAGGTGCAGGAGAAGTCAGCCCCACACCTGAGAAGAGAAACACTCGTGAACACACTGTGCAAGGGGCACCTTCAGCTCAGGTCATGATCCCAGCATCTTGGGATCGAACCTCATGTCGGGCAGGTGCTCTGGTCAGTGGGGAGTCAGCTTCTCCCTCTCCCTCTGCTGCTCCACTGCTCAAATAAATAAATCTTAAAAAACAAAACAAAACAAAACAGAACGTCGTGTTTTTGTCATTAAGGAGACCTAACAGGTGCACGTACAGCCAGATTCTGCAAATTCAGGCTACAATAGGCTACTCGGGTCGAGCACACTGGTGCAAAGACAAAGGGGCGGTCTCAGGTCATCAGATGTCACAAGCAGGTGCTGGTACGGAACGAGGTTTTATACTAATTAGACCAGAAGCAACGATATCCAGACGAAAAGGGCTGGGAAGTCACCCAACGTGAGGCGGTGGTCTGAACGTTCCTTTCGGCAGAGCGATGATCAGAAAAAAGAAGGTTCGCCGTGCGGGTCAGGCCGCCAGCCTTCTGGGGCTCACCTTCCTGCCTCAGCCTGGCGGGCACTCGCTCACGGGGGGCGGGTGTCGTTTCCCTATTTTTTTCTATTTTTTTTTCTTTTTTTCGTTTTCCTATTTACGGCCGTGCGTTTTCAACCTCGGGGAAGGCCCAGACGGAAAATAAGTCAGACCCAGAGCGCCAACGCTCCCTGGCTGTGACGAACAAGCTGCGTCTATTTAGTGTTTCAAGTAATTGTAATATTTAAGAGAATTTGACACAGAGACGATCTAAGAGATTAGGCTCGCGATTCCAAATGAAAACTTGTAAATTGCTCAAGTTACATTTAGACGTGTTATTTGAAATGGAAAGGCGCGAGAGAATTTAGGGACATTTCCACACGGGCCCGGCATGCCGAAGGGAACTAGGAGAACCGCTACGTTTACGGACTCAGTTTACTGCGTCGCCTCGAGCTGTTAAACACGTGGCAGGTTCTGCTTATCCAGTGAGCGCTGGGGAGTGAACACGAGGAGACCAGGCTACGTTAAACACGCAACGTCGTTTGGGGTATTTAAGGGCACTTAACCAATTGCACTTTGCGTTTGCCACGTTAAAAACGGCGTTGATGAGATAACAAACACATCGGAGGAGCGAACGGTGTGCCTGGCGCCAGGACTCTCTGCGAAGGGCGCCCAGCAACCCCGCGGGTCGCTAAGATGTCCCGAGTGCACTCACAGACGTCCTCGCTCCTGTTAATTAACAGAAAGGGATCACCGCGAGTGGCCTATCTCCGAGTGGAGGATGCGCCTCGGGAAAACAGCATCGCGGTGTGCCAGACGTCAGTAACTCCCCGAGGAGTGTGCACCTGCCTCCCCCGTGCTTGCTTCAGGCTCCTGGGCCATGTCTGCAGCCGGGTGTGCAGCAGCAGAGGCTGAGGTGAACTAATGCACGACAGGAGGGGATCCCCAGACGTGGACATAGGCACCTGTGTCCGTGGGCGGCCGCGGGTGCTCCCTGGGGTGCACAGTGGACCAAGGTATGAGGGCCGGGTGGTTACCACCAGGCAGGGGACCTGTCCTGAGGCCCAGGGGCCGCTCAGTCGGAGCAGGAGGCAGCATGCCCGCGGCCAGCCCTTCCTCCCTAGAGTGAGGCAAACACCAAGAACCCAACGGGCCTGTGGTGGAGGGAGGCATGAGGGCCCGGAGGGAGGGAGGAAGGGAGGGAGCATGGCCCTAGGATGCTTCCAGAACCTGAGCAAGGGAGGCAGAGGGCGTGACAAGAGGAGAAGAGGGAGCGTGGGGGTGGCGAGAAGCTTGGTGACACGCGGATGGGCACGCAAACACCACGGCCAGGCACCTGCCAGGTGCAGGACTCAGGCGAGGCCACTGTGCCTCCATCGTCTGACATCTTAACCAATAGGTTGGCTTTGTCAGCAGACTTCATAGCGACGGAGTCACCTCGCCTTGCTGGATGGAGGAGATGCCAGGGGTGGCATTTCTGCAAACGGCCTGTTTCCGGTCGGAGTGCCTCAGCTCAGAGGGGGCAGCAGTGGGCCGTGGGCCTGTGCACTGTCCTGGGAAATCCCACTTTCCTGTCGGGTGTGAAAGCAGAGGTGAGCTGGGGCGGGGGGGAGCCCAGCAGGGGAGGGGTGGAGGCAGCGTGGGGTTTGCTGCTGGGCCTCCCGGGCCGGGCCTCTGGACACTTTCTGTCACTGCCCCGGGCAGGAGAGGATGGCGTCTAGATCTACCACGAGTTCCACTACACCAGGATTTCCCGTGTTATTCCCATTTCCTCAGTAAGGACGTCGTTCCACGGCTTGCTCCACACAATGGTCTTGGTCTTGGTCTTGGTCTTTATGTGTGACCTTGAGATGTGAATCCTGGAGCCGCTCCTGCGTCCCGGGACTCAGCTGCGCACCAGGCTGGTGAACCCCAGGGTGCAGAGACGGCCTTCCCGCCGCAGTGCATCCTGCCAGCCAGCGCCGATCCCAACACCACACTGACCCCGCTGGCCCATGCAGACCCCAATACTGCACCGACCCCGCTGGGCTGTGCTGACCCCATCACTGCACTGACCCCATCACTGCTCTGACCCCGCTGGCCTGTGCCAACCCCAACACTGCACTGACCCCGCTGGGCTGCACCGACCCCATCACCACACGGACCCCACCAGCCTGAGCTGACTCCATCACTGCACTGACCCCAATGGCCCACACTGACCCCAACACCGCACCGACCCTGCTGGTCTGCACCGACCCCAATACCTCATTGACCCCTCCGGCCCCTGCCGACCCCATCACTACACCAACCCCACTGGCCCATGCCGACCCCAACACCGCACCGACCCCGCTGGCCCGCACTGACCCCAACACCTCACTGACCCCTCCAGCCCGTGCCGACCCCATCACTGCACTGACCCCGCTGGCCCATGCTGACCCCATCACTGCACTGACCCCGCTGGCCCATGCTGACCCCAACACTGCACTGACCCCGCCAGCCCACACCAACCCCATCACCGCACTGACCCCACCGGCCCACACCGACCCCATCACCGTGAGGGAAGTCACAGCAGCGTCACCAAGCTCCGCTGACTTAATATTTGAACCGCATGTTATTTCCATGTGCAAGGGACAAGGAGGCGGAGGCTCGCTCGGTGCAGGGGGCACTTGGGGCCCTGTGAGTGGACGGTACAGCGGCCATGAGCAGGGCCCCCCGTCACAGTCACTGCTACTTGTGGGACTGTCGTCTCAGGTTACTGAAACCCTATCCTTGACTCCGGGCCGCCCGTCGTCGTCGTCGTCGTCGTGCGCACACACTCTGTGCAGGACAAGGTCCTTGCTGCAAAGCGAGCGCCGGAAAGCTCTGGAGAGGCCGGGTCAGCGGCGCAAGACACCTCGCTGTGCCCGTGACGTCAGGAAGGGGTGGCCGTAGTCACGGGGGTCGGAGCAGAGTCAGTGGAAGGCAGAAGGCGCTTCCGGCCCGGTTGCTTTCCCCGTGGCTCCACTTTTAAGTGAGAACGAGATCGCTCCACACAGGATCCCGGCAAATGAGCTGCCGCGGGTTCGCGCCACTGCCGCCGCGACCGTGAGGAGTGGGGTTGTCCTGTCACCTGGACCCCGCGTCGTCCCCACCACGCCCGGCAGCTCAGGGGACGCCCGCCTCCCAGCTCAGCCCGGAGCCCTCCACCCCGGAGGAAAGGCAGTTTGCCCTTTTGTTTCTGACTTTGGGAAAACACAGATGAGAATGTCGACTCTGCTGCATCGACGCTCGGTCACGCAGACTTGACTCTACGCTTGTCGGAAGCCGTGACTTACAAGTCAGGGCCTCGGCTGGCGCGGATATCCGCTCCATCGCCCAGGACGAGCGACACTTTCCCTTCCTCCTTACGCACCGCAAATGGCCCTCGGTGCAGAAATCATGACATAATCATGACCATCACCACGAAGGCCCAACGCTGGTTTCTTGTCCAGGCTCTAAGTATCCTCACGTCCCCGTGACAGGTTACACGAAGATGCGGGATGGTTTTCTGAACTCCCAGGTGGCGACAAGACCTAGCAGAGAAATGCAACCCCCCTGGCTGGCTTTCTGTCTGTTTTTAAATCTCCCACCACTAATTTATTACTGATAACTGCATTTTTGGGGTCCCGGGGACTCTAAGGAGGCTGGCTGTCGGGTCTCTGTGTTCCCCGGTGAGGGGAGCACTTTCCCATCCTGGGCCTGGGGGCTGCAGGCTGGACGGTGAGGATGTGTCGGGAATGTCTACGAGCGCGAGCTCAGGTCCCTGCCGTTCCCCTGTGTGGTCGGGAGGGATGGGGCACGGCCCCCCATCAGGCATTTCCAGTGGTCAGGTGAGTGTCCACGTTCATAAAAATTGTTAACAACCAAAATCCCAAGTGTGCCCTCACCCGACTGTGTGGTTGGCAAATACGGAGCGAGGGGATGGGCATCCACGCGTGTGGGGGCCGCCCTGGCCACTGAGCGTGCTGGGGCTGTTGGACGGGAGCAGGAGCCCCGGCTGCAGGTCTGGGGAACGGCCTGTGACTGTGTCCATCAGGACGGACGTGGCCCTGGGTGACCCGTACCTGTCACAGGGGGATGGAGGATGGCCTGGCGGGGTAGGACCGGCCCTGCGCCTTCCCATGTCCAGACTCAGGGGACCCTCCTTGGTGCTTCGCAGCTGCCAGACGCTGACCCTCCCCGGGCCGCCCGTCCAGGCCCAGGGCACAACAGAGACGGACAGCGTCCCCCAAAGTGACTCTCAGCAGAAGCCAACAGTCTCCCAGAACGCCACATCAGTCGGGGTTCCCCAGAGAAGAGACCAATAGGAGACGCGGGGCTGGATGGGCGGCGTGCCAGCGGAGATCTTGTGCGCATTGGCTTGTGCCCGGGCTGTAGATCCGTGGAGTCGAAGGCCGGGCGTTCGGGGGCAGGAGGAGACGTCCCAGCTCAACAGAGAGCTTGACCCTCCCTCCCGCCACCTTGTCCTGTCCAGGCCCCCAAGGACTGCGGGACGCCCACCACCCCCGGGAGGTCCACCTGCTTTACCCAGTGTACGGGTTCAGATGCTCATCCTAAGACCCTCACAGGCACCGCAGGGCAATTTTGCCAGTTTCCGGGCATCCCTTAGCCCAGGTGGTGGATGCCTGACACTAGTCATCGCAGGTCTGCGGAGCGGGCTGACCCTGGAGGCCGCGCGGCCCGTTCCACCTGCGAGTGAGGCTGGGGACTGGCAGTGGCCCTCGGGGCCTCGGAGTCTGGCCGGGGGAGCCCGCAAGGGAGGAGCGAGCTTGGGTATCGAGGTCCCGAGCGCATCGTCACTGCCCCCCCTTTTCCCCTGACTCCGGGCTGTTTTAGGCAAAACCACACGCGTTTTTAAGTGACCGAGTGCACACTAAGGGAGCGTCGTCTCACCGCCTGTTCCCACGAGTGGGGACGGTTGTCAGCCTCGGTGTTACAAAGATTCACAAGTGAGCGCGCGTGTGCGTTGTAAAGATGTATGGGGGTCGATTCATTTCGAGGTGTCGGCATCAGCCGTTCTGGCCTATGACAGCGTCTCATAAATCCAACGTTTCCCAGGGAATGTTGTTTTAGAATGTGATTTGTGAATTGATGCAAAGACGCGTCCGCGGGCGCCGTAAATCAGGGACAAGAGACAGTAGCAAAGGAAGTTATTCAGATCATTTGAGCTCGTTTATTTAGAAATAATTTCGGGCCATGTATTAGAGGAACGGGAACGATTTTGGCCCAAGGGCGGATGGAAAGGGCACAAAGTACCACCGGCGCGTGTGCACGGGGCACGCTGGGAATGACGTCATGCGAGGGTTGGGCCGCCCCTGGAGCTTACCTCCCCTACGTCACTCACAACCCCACAGCAGCGCCCTCGGGGCGTGCGGGGCGGTGCCTCAGTTTACAAACGGGGCCCCAGTGCAGAGAAGTAAGGCCATAGGTCACAGGTGCCCAAACGGAGCATCGCAGATGCCCCCGCGCCGGCCCGAGTACCAGCCTACCCTCGACACCACAGCCCTTACCTGTGCAAGAAATATTTGTGCGGTGACCTCCAGAGACACGGGCCGGCGTGCGAGGGCCCCACACCGTTGGCTCTCCATCGCACGACGTGCCCTGTGCACCTGTGTGTGCCTAACTCGGCAACCGGAAGTTTGGAAGAATACGAAGAGGGGAGATGCTCTAAACAGCCCGTGGGTCTTTAGGACGCAGTCTTCTTAGAGGATGCAGAGTTATAGTTTTTTGAAGAAGGACAAAAGCAAACCGTAGAAAATTATTATTTTCTGGGTCTCAAAATACCCAGTGCCCAGAAAGCTTCATCCCTTAGAAAAACCCCGTGTCAACTCTGCTTTCATGCTTCTCGTGGGGGCCGATGGCTTTGTTCATGGCGTGGGTGCTTCTTATTTTCTTCTATCTAAGGAGATTTTTTTCCTTTCTTTCATTATTATTATTTTTTTTGGTATCTTTGTCTCTTCGTATAAATAATATAAGAGCGTTCCTAAAAGCCCGGCACCAGGCGCTTCTGGGTCGCACGTCTTCTTAAATTTCAGGGCCGCGTGGCGGCTTTCCGCCAAGCCTTATCTCTCGCGCCAAAAAGAAGAGAGGGATCACGATGGCAGGCTTTTCTTCCCATCCGCGTGCACGCAGAGCGAGGAAAGTTCAGACATCCCCAGCTTCAAATGGCAGCTTTCAAAGGCATTTAAAAAGTCGAGGGAAGAAAGGGAAACAAATCTCGAGCTATTACAAAGAGGTTTTTTTTTTTTTTTTTTAAGCGAGACATGTTTATTAAGCGGCCTCCATTCTCTCTCACGTATTCAAAGACATCTGATTAGACCATCCTGGGGACACTGACAAAGCTCTTGTCCGTCTGTGCGGGACAGATAAACCGCCTCCCGGAAGATCGTTATCGCCTCTCGGGGGGTCTGCTGGGGACCGGCCTGGAGAGTGCCAGGGAGGCGCGCGAGCCGGCCTCAGGGGGTCCCGGGCGCAGGAGCCCGGCTGTGGGGAGGTGCCCTGGGCGGCCCAGTGGCCTCCAGCTGTGGACTGTGGGACTCGGGCTCCCGCTGGGGACTAGCTGGGGATGCACACGAAGACGCGGCCAGGAGGAGAGCCCTGCAAGCTGCTGTCTCCAGAGACTCAGTGCACAGCACGGTCCCCAGGTCCCGGCGGCCGCCTGCAGCCGTGTCCTGCAGGATCGCCGGGCCCGATTCCCGAAAATGCACCGCTTCCCGCCGCGTGGCCACACCGCTGACCGGGAGCCGCGAGGACACGCGGACACGTGGGGTTCCCATGGGGTTTCCACGGGGTTCCCACGGGACGCCGCTTCCCCGCAGAGCGAGCCCTTCAGATTCCGGGCAGGCTTCTTTTCTCCATATTGTGGAACGAGCATTTATGCAGGGAAGAAATCATGTACAAAAGATATTCTTTTTTAATTTTTTAAAAAAGATTTATTTATTCATGAGAGACACAGAAAGAGAGAGAGAGGCAGAGACACAGGCAGAGGGAGACGCAGGCTCCATGCAGGGAGCCCGACGCGGGACTCCATCCCGGGACTCTAGGATCACGCCCTGGGCCGAAGGCAGGCGCTAAACCACTGAGCCACCTGGGCTGCCTATCCCCTCCCCCCTTTTTAAGATTTTTTTTTTTTAATTTTTAAATTCATGAGAGAGAGGCAGAGACACAGGCAGAGGGAGATGCAGGCTCCATGCAGGCGCGGGACTCGATCCCAGGACGCCGGGGTCACGCCCTGGGCCAAAGGCAGATGCTCCACCGCTGAGCCCCCCCAGGCGCCCCTGAAGATACTCTTAATGGACGTATTTCTTTCCCGGCTGCTGAGCGATTCACTCGTTATTTCAAGTGGAATTAGGTATTCACGTTCCCTATCAGGTGTTCCTGGCATGCCATGTCCCACACCATCCCCTTCCCCCAGCGTGTTCCCCGGTCCCCACTTTCCTGCCTCGTCCCTCCCGCAGACGGTGCCTCGTGTTGCCCCTACAGCCGTGTGCGGAAACCAAACGTCCTAACACCCCGACGGGATGCCGTGAGGAGGGCGCCCCGGGCAGGTGCTCCGGTCGCGGAGGTGGGACTCCCATAAGGGCACCCAGAGAGCCCGTTGCCCCTTCCCATGTGTGCGGCCGCGGGGAAGAAAAGCTTCCCTGTGTTAAGGAGGAGGAAAAAGTGCTAAGTTTACAAGTCACAGAAGGTGCATTTTCCGTCGTAGCCATGGAGCTTCTGAGGCATATTCTGAATAAAGGCTGGATGTTCCAGCTCTGAACCGGGCGGGGGGGTGGGAGGTGAGGAGATGGTCAAGGCCGCCCGTCCCGTGCTGGTTCTCACCAGCCCATGCCTCCCTCCCAGTAACCGAAATCCCTATTTCCCCTGCTCCGATGCACCCTCAGCACTTTTTTGCAACCCCACGGACAAGCACGAGGCTCCACGTCGTTTCACGGGGTCGGGAAGAAAACGTGTGTGTTGGGGTGGGGGGGTGAGGCGGTTCCGACGGCCGGGCTGG
The DNA here is from genome assembly GCF_003254725.2 of Canis lupus dingo. Classification (NCBI taxonomy): domain Eukaryota; kingdom Metazoa; phylum Chordata; class Mammalia; order Carnivora; family Canidae; genus Canis; species Canis lupus. The sequence continues at coordinate 30,889,482 of NC_064244.1, forward strand.
CACCCACTGGGAAGGACGGGGCAGGGTGTCGGGAAAGCCGGGCCCTGTGCTGTGGGGCTTGATGTAACCCCGCAGGCCGGACGCGACCACAGAGGGGACCATGTGCCGTGCATGACGTCAACCCATCGCACTTCACCTTTATTGCATTACTGTCCAACATTCAACAGAGATTTTAATTAAAGTTTTAGATTTCCAGCCTCTCTGGAGAAAGCATAAGATGCTGGGAACCCGGGGTCCGGGAGCTCCAGGGCCATCGGGGTGGGAGCCGAGTGGCGGCTCTACCTCTGGACTAGGTGGGGGCTCCAGGCTCTGCCGCAGTCCTCTCCCTGCCCCACGGTCACCCCCGCAGGAGCCCGGGCGCCCAGCACTGGTGTAAGTGGCTCGAGGGCTGTTTGCCGGGGTGTCTGCAGCCTGCGTGTGTGTTGGACGCTGCACCTGCTGCATCAGCGTGTGGGGCGGAGCCGTGGAGCAGCATGCTCACCCCCGAATTTAGAAGCACCGGGCTGGAAGCAACGCCCGGAGGAGGTAGCCAACGGGGTGGGACCCGGGGAGGTGTTAGGACCGCCACTCAATACCCAGGGAGCCCAAGCCTGGTAGCCAGGCAGCAGGGCACGTGCAGGGCGTGCAGCGTGCTGGCGACCTGCCCCACGGACGTCGCACCTTTGGTTCTTTGTGGAAGGGGCAGCTTTCTGAGGTGTCTGGTCATCTGTGAGTGTTTGCTGCCCTGGGGGGTGGCTCCTTGAAGCTTGGGGCGTGTCTTCACACACTGTCCGGGGGTGTTATTTACCTGCGGGGACCTGTGGGGCATCCTGATGGGTGACTGGCCGCTGTTCCTTGGGCGGGAGCATCCCGAGCAGCCCGGCATCCGACGGAGGTTTTCCCAGGTGGCTTCTCTGGTTCATTAGGTCTCCGTTGGGAGGGGAGGAGGCCGTACATACCCTCATGGTGAGCATGGTGGGTGCGCCCCGAGGAGTGTCTCCCTACCGCCCGGCACCCATGGGAGCCCAGCCCTGCTGGGCTCTGACTCTCGAAGACAGGGGTCCTATTGAGTCGTGCCCGTGCCCCTCGAGTGCAAAGTCACAAAGTCATGCAATTTCACTTCCAAAGGTTACCGCTTGTCACCGTCTATGCCTCACATCCGTCGTGACGACCCATTGAATATGTTCCCACTGTGAGTCTGGGCACCCGCTGGGCCTCAGGGCGGCCGGTCCGGTCCGTGTCTGCTCGCTCGCCCTGGAGAATGTCGGAGCGGTGTCATCATAGGACACCTGACCCAGAGCGCGTGGCCAAGGGCGATGTCCCCACAGCCGATGACCACAGACGTGGCTCTCATCTCACCCCGTAAGGGACACCCGCGAGCTTCATCTCACCCCCACCCCAGAGCAGATGCGGCGCTCGCGTGTCACATGGCCTTGGCGTTGCCTCTGTTTAGTGCAGGTGTCTTCTGCAAACCAGAGAGTGAATCATAGTGCAACCAGGGTGCCCTCTGGGGTCCCTTCCTACTCTGAAAAGAATCATAAAACGAAGAGTCGGGATGCAAAGAAACAGAGGATTTAGGATGATGTGAAGAAGGCATCGGGCCCCTGGCGTTCTGTCACTTTTGCGATGGTTGATTCAATAAACGGCTAATTAGGGAGCCGTGGTTACGCGCAGGTGGTTTGGTTGGTGGTGGGGGCGCTGGCCAGGGGCCGGGATTGAGGACGAGCGCTGCTGGGAACGGATGAGGGTGACAGCCATGAACCCACAGAAGGAAGACAGTGGCCTGGAGTGCTGGGGGGCTGAGTTCTAGGTGCGGGTGCACGCTGGGCACTTGGTCACGCAGGGTCCACACTGCTTTCCTTTTCCGCTCACAGACGATGTTATCTTTCACAAAATCTCTTTAGATTTCAATTTTCATGTATCTAAAGGATATGATAGGGGATCCCGGGGTGGCTCAGCGGTTTGGCACCTGCCTTTGACCCGGGGTGCGATCCTGGGGACCTGGGATCGAGTCCCGCGTCGGGCTCCCGGCATGGGGCCTGCTTCTCCCTCTGCCTGTGTCTCTGCTCCTCTCTCTCTCTCTCTCTCTGTGTCTATCATGAATAAATAAATAAATCTTTAAAAAAAATAAACGATGCGATATGTTCTGATACACGAGTACGCTGTGACGTGATCATCGCACCCACAGCTCATTGGCACCTCCGTCACCTTGCAGGATTTGCGTTTCTTCTCGGCCGTCCTCACACCCAGTTTGTGCGCGGGAACGACGTCTCCCCATTTCCTGCCCCCATCCAGCCGCCCCCAGTCCTCGCCAGCAACCACCGATCCGCCGTCCGCGTCTGTGGGTCTGACTTTTAGATTCCACGGGTAAGTGAGCTCGCGCGCATTCGTCCGTCTGTGTCTGACTTGCGTCACTTAGCGGAAGCCTTAGAGGTCCACCCGTGTTGTCACCTATTGCAAATTGTCTTTTTTTTATTATTTTAAAATTTTTTTAAAGTGTCCTTCTTTTGCACGGATGAATAATATTCCCAGATGCACATAAATACATTGCATTTCTCCATCCGTTCACCCATCAGCGGACACATAGGTTGTCCCCACGTCTAGGCTGTTGTGAATGATGCTGAAATGGGCCCCGGGGCACAGACACTCTCTTTCAGGTACTCATTTCATTTCCTTTTTTTAAATTAATTAATTTATTTATTTACTCATGATAGAGAGAGAGAGAGAGAGAGAGAGAGAGAGGCAGATGCGGGACTCGATCCCAGGACCCCAGGGTCACACCCTGGGCCAAAGGCAGGCCACCCAGGGATCCCTCATTTCATTTCCTTTGCATATATACCCACAAGCCGACTGCTGGGTCACAGAGTGGTTCTATTTTCAGTATTTATTTATTTATTTAAAAAAGAGTTATCTATTTAATTAAGAGAGAGGGAGCACACGGGTGTACATGCATGCATGTGGGGGGGCACCTCAAGCAGTCTCCCCGCTGAGCATGGGGAGGCTCGATCCCCCGGGACCCTGAGACCACAGCCTGAGCCAAAATCAAGAGCTGGATGCTCAACTGACTGAGCCACCAGGGCACCCGGGTAATTCTATTTTTAATTTTTCTGAAGGAGGAGGCTCCATGCTGTTTTCCGTGGGGCTGGCTGTGCCGTTTTGGTTCCCGCCAACAGTGCACTTTCGCAGCGGGTGGTCAGGACAGGCTTCATGGAAGAGGTAACACGGAGGGGACACCGGGGCCCGCGGTCGGGTCCTGAAGGGGACCCGTGCCCGACTGCAGAGGTTTAAAGGGAGGGTTGCTGAGGACTTATTACTGTAGAAGGTGAGGGAAGAAACGGAGTGCGGTGGGCCTGGGAGGGCCCTGCAGTGAGGCGGGACGTGGTTCAGGACGGGGAGAGGATCAACCTTTTATGCCCCAGGGGTGGAGGGGTCTCCAGGGCAGAGCTGAAGGGGCAGGACTGCCTGGTGTCGCCCCACCCATGGGTGGGATGGGAGAGTTGTCCCTGCTGGGATGCGAGGGGGAACGGGGTCGTCCTGGGGCGGACTGTGAGCGGAACGTGCCGGGAAGTGGGGGGGTGTAGTCTGGGAGCTGCCTTTCGCGGGAAGGAGAGGGGAGAGGGTGCTGGGGGTTCCAGGAGGGAGGGAACACTAAGTGGGCTCTTAGGACCGTGGGGTGGACAGTCCTCACCTGCAGAGAAAGATGGGGTGAGAAGCATCTGCACACATTCCACGGGGCGGGCGGGATCCCATCCACGGGGGGCGGATGGCAGACGGGATTCGGAGGTGGTGGTGCTGTGTCTTCCTCTTGGCTGTGCTTGGTGCTGGCGCGCAGGTCCACACGCGTGAAACTGGGGCGGGGTGTGGGGTGGGAGGTGCCGGTGCTCGGCTTCCCCCTGGACCATCCCGGCGGGGATGCAGGCCGGGTGATGCCCCACACGCGACTTCCTCTGTGTTTGACGCCCGCCTCGGGGACACGTGCCAACGCTCGTCATCTGAAATCACGGAAATCGTCCTACCCTGGAATGAAATGCCCACCGCACGTGAGGTCGAAGGAAGAGGCTGTAGGAAGAGAGCATGGGGCTGAGAGGGACCCTGCGGTGGAGGGTCGGGGGGAAGGAAGACAGGGCCTCAGGCGCAAGGTAGGGTGAGGCCAGGCTGGAGGATGCAGCACACACGCCAGGCCATGGGGATCCGCTGGAGGGGGCGGCCCTTCGGGACATCGCAGTGGCTGCCTTGAAGCTAAGCGGGCCACCTGGCACGGACGGCGGGAGCGGCGAGCTGGTGGCGGCTGGCAACCAGATGGGCCTGACTAGGTCCGGGGGGGGAGTCTGTGCATCTTTCCAGAGTGCGATGGCCGCGATCGAGAAGGCTCCTGTGGGCCGCAGTGTCGACCTGGTGGCGGTGCTTAGGCAGGCGGGAAAAATCTACCTGGGGCGCGCTGCTGCGGGGGGTCTGCAGGTTGGGCGGGTGGCAGAGAGCGGGCACCGCGCGTGGCGTCTGAGCGATTGGAAACACGGGGGCCTGACAAGGAGGTTTTGAAGCTTGGAGGCTGCAAATCCTGAGTCTAATGAGCGGGATTTGTGGCGCTGAGGGGCATGGGGTGTAGATGGAGTGCTGGAAAAACTAGCCGTGTGGTTGGGGTTATGCCCCTGCCGGGTGCTCCCTGGGTCTCGGGTGGTTCTCAGTGCCGGAGGGTCTGCCCCAGAGGCCCCGGAACCCACCCGGGTATGTGCAGTGGGCTCCTCGTGAGGCTCGCCTGAGCGGGGACGACCCCACGCCACCGCCCCCACATTCCCGAGCTGCTGTCCCTTTGGCGGCCTCCGGGCCACCTGGCCTCAGCCACTGCCGCCCTCATGGAGCCACATCAGACCTGCGGCATCTCCCCGAACCCCGTCTGGTTCTTCCCTCCACCCTCCACCTCCCGCCCCAAACCCGATTCCTTCCTCGTCACCCGCTCCACGCTTGTCCGTGGAGGTCGGGGAGTTCAGGGGGCTTCTGGGCGGTTGTCTGGGGTCTGATTCTGCTCCAGAGACAGCCGTTCTGGGGTCAGGAGGGGGCTCGGGGAGAGGTCTGGGGTGACTCGCTGGATGCGGTCCGAGGGCTCGTTGGGGAGCCCGGCTCTGGGTCTGCCTGCCGCCCGCTCACACCCACTGCACGAGACTCCTCACACGACCGGAGCTCAAGCCCAGTTGGTGAATCTCCAGATGCATGCGTTCCGTGTCCCAAATAACGAATTCCCATCGGAAGAGCGCGTCGGCATCTCGGAAGGAAAATATTCTTCATGCAGTGAAGATGGTTTGGAAGCAGATGAACCTTTCCTCCGGGACACTGAGATTAAGCAGAAAATTGAGACAAGGGGATGAAGTATTATTTTCTCTTATTGCCGGCTCACCATCTTCTAAATCTCTCCCTGCCCGAAAACGCAGGTTAAGTGATTTTTTTTTTTCTTAAGGCCTCCTCGGCTTGTAGCTTGAGCTCCACTCACACTGATTTTACGGCTAAATTGCAAGGCCCCAGCGGAGGCGTGGAGCCGAGGCAAGTGCAGGCGGCCCGGCGCCGAGGCCTCTGTGACGGCGCGTCTCCGCCAGCCGCCCAATCAGTAGGGACTGTGAGCTGTTGAGGAATCGTGACCGGGGAGACATTAGACCCAACCCCATTGTCAGAATTCTTCAATTTATGCAGTTTTTTTTTTTCCTCCGGAGGACAGAGTCCTGAAGCTTCCTAATATCAAAAGGGCTCGATATCTGATGGAGGACGTATTTAGGGAAAATCGGCCCTGAATCACCGAGCTATTATTATTATCCTACATTCTCATCACTTATATAAAGGCTAATGTAGAAGCGATTTTTCAGGAATAATAAAAAAAAAATCCTCTCGAGTTTATCAGGAGGTGAATTTAGCTTTTTATTTTTTATTTTTTATTTTTTGGGGAGTGTGAGTTAACATAAATGAAGTCACTTTTTGAACTTGGCTTTTCTCTTTTTTTAAAGTTAATGGGAAAGTACTTTTTTTTTTTTGAGAGAGAGGGAAGGGTGGGAGAGGGAGAGGAAATCTTTCCCTTTTTTTTTTTTTAAATTTTATTTATTCATTCATGAGAAACAGAGGCAGAGACACAATGCAGAGGGAGAAGCAGGCTCCATGCAGGGAGCCCGATGTGGGACTTGATCCCGGGACTCCAGGATCAGAACTTGGTTTTTCTTTCGGGGTCGTACAGGCAAAGTTGTCTCATCTGTCGGGCAGACTCTGAGGCCTGGGTAGCTAAGGATCGGGTCCTGGCATTGGGTCTGGTGTGCGTGTCCCCCGGGCGTCGACGCTGGGTCACGGCGGGGCGTGGGTTCGGCTTCAGGAGGCGGGTGGCTGAGAGGGGACGGTGTGCAGGCCCGTCGGGCAGGACAGACTCCATCTCCCTGGGCTCCTCTGCAGGTTGTCTGAGCTCAGAGGGACGGACGGACGGACGGGATGCAGAGGGCGTGTGGGGTGGGGAGGCCGCTCTGGCCGAGCCTGTGACGGAGGACACGTGTCCCCGCCCGCAGAGCGCAGGCATCAAGGGTGACCCTTCTGCAGACTGGACTCGGCGTCAGTGTCGGTGCCCTGTCCACGCGGGCGCGTCAACTGTGACAAATGCACCGTCTGCTGGGTTCGCGGACACTGGGAGAAGCTGCTTGTGGGGAATGTCTGTACCTTCCTTGCAGTTTTGCTGTGAACCTCAAACTACTCCAAAAAAAAGCACTAAATCCTAAAGAAGAGAGAGCAAGAGAGAGAGGGCGCGCACATGTGAGACCCTCATTCCCGGGCCCGGGACAGCAGAAGGACCCAGACACAACCGAGGAAGGGCCCGCGTGTCCCCCGTGGGGGTTTTCTGGAAGCCTCGTTGTTTGTCGTCGCGGGAAGACAGTGTGTCTGCTTCCCAGCGATTCGGAAGGGGAGATGGTTTCTGAGAACGTCTATTAAAGGGTTTGGGGGGAAGTGAAGGTTTTCACTGCGGGGAAAGTCAGGAATTTATCTCCGGCGTTCACAGGGAGCGCATGATGAGGGCAAATTACCCGGGGTCGGCACGAAGCGCTTCGGGAGCCTGGCGGGAGGCGGGGGGCGGGGGGCGGTTCGGGCCTCTGAGAACCGTCCCTGCCCCGCTGCGCGGCTCCCCTTCTAAAAAAAATTGATTCCATTACTGAAGAAATAGCTGAGAGAAGGAAGTCCGGGACACGGGTTATATTTTCTGCAGAGGCTTTCAAAAGGCGTTTGACAAAGTATCATATCGAAGGCTCCCGCGAAAGGAAGGATTTATGAATTAGAGAAAAAAAGGAGTCACTTGAAAATGAGGTGGAGAAGAGACCAAGGAGGCGCGATCAGTCACTCGGACAGACACTCGGGAAATAGAGCCCCGCGGGCCCCGCGCGGCCGCCGCCCCAGCCCTTCCCGCCCGGAAAGCTCCTTGACCTCTGCAGAGTCCCTGCCTGGCGGGTGGGCAGGTGGGCAGGTGGGTGGGGGTCACGGGAGGCGCCCGCAAGGTGGGCTCCCGCAGTTGGGGGTTGGCTGGGGCCTGAAGTCACCCTGCCTGGCTGTGGCCCTGCATGGGGCTCAGCGTCACCCATGGGGCACGGACTCACGTGTTGGTCAGGTGCACTTGCTCACCCCCTGCCGCCCCTGCCACCGTCCTGGATGGTCCTGTTGGGCTCGTCCTGCCCGGCCGGGGGGCTCCTCTCTCGCTGGCTGGGTTTGGAGTGTGGTCTGAGGAGGGCCCTCCAAGAGCCCGGCGGCGGGGGGGGGGGTGGTCTATCAAGGGAAAGCCAGATGAAGGGTGATAAGATCGGGGTTTCCCCAGAGTCGGGGCAATGTCACCACGTGGACCGCGTGTGCCCTGCGATATATTAAATCCCTCCAATCAAGCTCTGGCGCTCCCGGGCCGCGCACCCTCTTCCTTGCCCCCTTCCTGGTCCATTTGGAGGAGTCATTTTGCTGAGCAGCATCTGTCACCGGGACGGGGAAGAAGGGGTGTGGGAACCAGCGGTTCTGGGATTGGAGCTAATCTAACATCGTCCGCAGGTTAGAGCCGCATAACCTGTGTTTTGCACCTTCCCCCACAGAGAGAGACCCACGGGAGGCAGACAGGGCCTCCCTGCCGCCCGAGCGCTGCGGAGGATTCCAGCAAAGCCCCATCCACGTCCACCACCGTGGGTGGTGAGCCCCCGCCTCATGTGGAGGCTGCAGGCATGAGCTGCCAGGTGGTTCTTGGCGGCGTTCAGCGCATCTTCCAGGGGATGCGTTTCTCCTTCCCCCGCTGGAGGCCGGCGTGGGGCTCCCCTGTGCTCCCCCTGTGGTCCTGCAGCCCGATGGCCGCTCTCGGGGGACCTGGGATCCGGAGGGAGGCCCCAAACCACGAGAAAGGGCAGCAGGTTAGTGTCTGACAAGCCAGTTGGAAGGGACACGTATTTCAACCAGGAACGTGTCGGAAAGGAAGCGGTGAAGCAAGACCATGGCGGGGGCACGTTGCCGTCTACCCGCATCATTTTAACGTTGCACATTTAGCTGCGATAGAGTAAAAAATACCCGTTCCTGCCGTAAAATCTCTTTCGTCCTTCCTTCCTTCCCTCCCTCTCTCCCCCTCTCCTTTTCTTTGCCAGGATTTTCTTCTGGGGGTCGTGGAATCGACAGTGCGTGCCTGTCTCCGGAGGCCCAGTCTTACTACACAGACCACCACCCAGGAGGCCGGGTGAAGAACACGTGCCCTTAAAAAGAGCGTCTCTAGGCTGGGAACGAACCTAAAATTAAGGGAACCAAGTGGATGGTTTTTTTTTTTTTTTTTTTTTTTTTTTTTTTTTTAATTTTTTTAATTTATTTATGATAGTCACAGAGAGAGAGAGAGAGAGGCAGAGACACAGGCAGAGGGAGAAGCAGGCTCCATGCACCGGAAGCCCGACGTGGGATTCGATCCCGGGTCTCCAGGATCGCGCCCTGGGCCAAAGGCAGGCGCCAAACCGCTGCGCCACCCAGGGATCCCCAAGTGGATGGTTTTAAGATCATGCGCCAAAAGTCTGGCTGCCTTTTTATTTTTATTTTTATTTAACTTAATTTTTTTTTTTACTGTTTTGCTACAATTATGTGGATGTTTGACAGCTGACCAGTTAGTCAAATTTGATGAGGGCTCCCCCAAAACGGGTGTGCAGACTCAAACTGGCCGGAGGCATGTAGGTTATAAGTCAGGGCATCTGCGCTTTCATTTTGCTCTGTAGTGGGACGACGTGGGGCTCAGGTCCCAGCTCTCGAGCCCCTTCCTGTGAGTCGGGCCAGGAGTCCGTTCCGACCTCCATTTGCAGGGGCTCAGGGCCCTTCAGGTCCGGTGCAAACCCACCTGGGCCCGGGGTTCCGAGGACGGCAGCGCGAGGAGGCTGCGCTCAGACAGCAGCGCTCTGCATGTGTGGGGCTGAGGCTTCGGGGTTTCCTGCTGGCATCCGCCTGCTGCGGGCCTTCGGGAGAGGACGAGGATCATGTCCATCTTCATCGAAGCAAACCCTTTTGCTTCTCTTCTCATTTCCAGCTCCGGGTCGCCAGCTTTTATTCAACCTACAAAACTCACTTGTGACGATTTCTGTTTTGGAGAATCACTTATTTCCGTCCCGTGCAAGGACAGTTTGGAAACACATCACAGGTGTACACGCACATGTGTGCACACAGGCACACGTATGCACACATCACGTGCACACACATATGCACAACACATGTGCACATGGGCGCACACATCACAGTTGCATGGGTACATGTGTACATGAGCACACACTCATCACAGTGTATACTTACACATGTGCACACGAGCACACACACACACATCACAGGTGTACATGCACACATGCATGCACAGCACATGTGCATTCAGGCACACACATCACAGGTATACATGCACACATTCATGCACAACATGTGTGCATGCAGGGCACATACAGCACAGTGTACATGCATGATAGGCACACACATCACAGGTGTACATGCACACATGTGCACAGGGCACACACATCATGTGTACACACACACATGTATGCACAACACGTGTGCACGTAGGCATGCACATCACAGTGTACGTGCACACACGTACACACAAGTGTGCACACACACCCACAGTGTGCACACGCATGCACATTCATGCACACACATCACAGGTGTACACTCACATGTATGCACATGGACACACAATGCACACACATCACACATGTCCACACACATGTGCATATGGGCACATGCATGCACACACGAGTGTATCTGATTTCTACCCCACGCTCTCTAACTCTGTGCAGGACAGGAGATAAGATACCGCCTCGCCGCGCTGTGCTCTGCTCAGATAGCCTTATCTTCTCTGACACAGTCATGAAACCATAAAATTAGAAGTCAGCCCCCGTGCGGCCCTCTAGTCGGGGCCTGGCCCCAGGTTGGGGGGTGTCCATGGGATCGCCTGACCAGCAGCCACCTGCGACTCATCCGCTGATCTGTGGGTTTCTCCACCATTTACTTCAAAACAGAACTGCTTTACTTTAGTTAAAAGCCACACCTTTAAAAAAACAATAATAGAGTTTGCCGTTAAACAGGCCGCCCTTGCTGGCGGAGGGTCTTTGGCCTGGATGCCCTTCTTCTGTCTCTAGGTCCAGGGGTTTCCTCAGGCCCCGTGTCCTTATTTGTCATGAGGAGCAGATGGAGTCCGGTCTTTGCTTAGCTTGGAGCCCCTGGCTGCTGCGCCCGGGAGTGTCCAGAGAAGGAGCAGTCCGTCCCACGTCACCCTACACGTCTTTCCGCACCTGCAACATTAAAGGCTTTAGGGACCTGTTGGCAACCCTCTGGGAAGGAGGAGGAAGGAGCAAAGTCCAGATGGCCAGGTCAGAGTCATTGCTGCGGCCTCTCAGAGGCTTCCAGGGTGCGGAGCTCAGGGCACCTCTCAACGGGCATCTTTCCGAGTCTGCCGCCCGCGAGGGCCCCGGGTCCCGGGAAGGAGGTGAGGCCCGAGTCCCCAGGCTGGGACAGGCTGCCGGATGGGAGCCTGGTGGACCGCCAGCCCTCACCTGAGCAGCTGCGGGGACATGGCTGTGCTTCTGGTGGCCCCATCTCTCGCCCTCCGATGCAGCCCCGGGACGCCGGCCTCGGCTGTGCATGTGTCACTCCAATCATGGACTTCGGATGTGCTACCTCGGATTTATGCCCAATTAGCACGCAGCACAGGGACAATTATGCGTCCCACCAAATGTGTCAGAGAGGCGTCGTCACTCATTTTATCGGATTAAAACACTGAATGCTGTTCACGTGCGCTCGGGTTTCTAGTTTGCTGCCCGCGTGGGGGGGCAGGCCTCCTCCGTTCACGGTCTGTGCGGCCCCCAGCGAGCAGGGAATCATCCCGAGGGCAGCCTGGCCTCCGCCCGTGGAAGCCTGAGGTCACGCTGCCCGGACGGTGTGCGCACGTCTACAGCTTAGCAGGCAGGCCGCCCGCCCGAAGCCTTCCCCACGGCCCAGGACTGGGCTGTCTGACGTGCATCATAGGGTGGGATTAGCCACATCGAGGCGAATGCACGTGGCTGAGGCTTACTTGGGGACCACTTGGAACAGTTCTAGAAGGTTCCATCAGGCGGGAAATGACCCCCTGCCCCCTGCACCCTCCAGCCCATGCTCTTGGCGTCTCTGTGCAGGCTGGGCCTGAGCATTGACCGGAGCCGGAGAGAAGGCCAAGGGGTCATTTAGGGTGACTTTTAGGAGACGTGCAGTCCTCACAAGGATTGAAGACCCAGGGAAGAGGTAAACCTAAATGCTTTCTACCAGGTTGAGCAAAAACAGGGAGTTTTTGGGGAAAAAAAACAGCTCAGTACACAAGGATGCTAAAGGGAGGCAGGATCATTTCCACAAGGTCTGTTGCACAGAATTCTCTCGGCTTCCACTCCTGGTCCTTGGTGATGAGGACGTGACTTTGCTCCGGGCACAGGAGCACGTCGTCCACGTGGGGTCCCACCTCCTGCTTCCAGGAGAAGAAGGGAGGGCAAAGCACCATCTTGGACCTGATGCTTTTCAGGGGCCTTCAGCTAAGATCATCCTTCCGCCCGAGTGGCCTATTTTCGGTGACATATTCTGGTTTCCGTCAGTGTCATGGGCGGTTTGGTCCCCCTGATTCAGACAGCTATCACAGCACCCAGAAGTATTCTTGAAAATGCCCCTAAAAGAGACAGTGAAAGAGCCCGGCGCGGGTATGCGAACCCGTGTAAACGCTGCGGCTTCTCTCACCGCTCTGGATGCACCTCTGGTTGAGGCCCAGGCCTCGTGGGGAGGGTCAGTCCACGTTTTAAAATAAACTCTCTTAACGCGAGTTGCAGTTTGCATCTCTGGGCACCGTCGCTCCAAGGTCCAGCGTGGAGCACAGAGCTTGTTCACGGTTGTTGGGAGGGGGGTTGCTGCCTCCCACCTGGGGCCTGGGCTGCCCAGTCTGGCCTTTCCACGTGCACAGCCTGGGGGCCTTCCTGTGTGCCCAGAGCCCCCCCACCCAACCACCCCGGCCTCAGACTTTAAAGGGTCCAACTGGCAGACTGGTGGTGGAGACCAGTGGTTCTCCTTCTCCGGAGCTTGAGGGTTTGCATTTCCCGGGGCCTCTCGGTAATAGTAGTAAATGTCCCCCCGGTTGTGGCAGCCCGGGCGTTCCCTCTTTGTTTTTTTTTTTTATTATTTCATTTTATTTTATTTCATTGTATTGATTTATCCAATCATCTAGGTTACATTTAGCTGGATTAAGAAAAACTGTTATAAACATTGCTGCTACGAGCGTTATGTAGCTGTATTTTGTTCAAGTCTTTAATTATCTTTTTTTTAAATTTATTTTTTATTGATGTTCAGTTTGCCAACATAGAGAATAACACCTGGTGCTCATCCCATCAAGTGCCAGGCGTTCCCTCTTTAATTGCCCACCGGCCGGGAGTCCTCGGTGCGTTCGCCAACTACACTGTGGTCGCCTATTTCTTCCCCTCCCTCCCAGCTTCAAAGGCATCTGACCTAGTACGCAGAAGGCACCTGCCTCACGTGCTTTTAAGGCAAGAATAAATGAAGTGATGAATGTAGGAATAAGCGATCATTTACTCAAAAATAGTATTTATTAACGTTATTGTTAGGTATCAGTGTTAAGTATCAGTTCCACACACCAGGGGGTCACGGAATGAATCCTGTTCCCCCAAATTTGTATTTAGACCTCCCCCCCCCGGGGCCTCAGGGCGTGACCGTATTTAGAGACGGGGTCTTTAGAGAGGTGACTAAGGTAAGATGGGGTCACTAGGATGGACCCCGATCCTGTCTGACTGGGGTCCTCATAGGAAGAGGATGTGAGGACACAGATACATGCTGATGGATGACTGCGTGGGGACACAGGGAAGGGACGGCGTCCACATGCCCAGGACGGAGGCCTTGGGGACACCAGCCCTGCCCACCTGGACTGCGGGCTCAAGCCTCCAGGATGGGGAGACCGTAATGATGTTTCAACCCCCGCCAGGGTGCTTGCTATAGCAGCCCTACCACGCCGATACTCGGTCTGCGCTGAGCAGTTGAAACCCACTACCCCATATAATCCCTGTGCTGCCGTATGAACAAGCACGTTCAAGCCTGCGGCGTGTCTGAGGAAGCTGAGTCACGGGAGGTCAATCACCTTGGCCAACGTCACGCAGAATATATGTGACACAAGGGAGCCGGAGAGCAGGTAATCTCAATTCGGCTCATGCTCTTTGGCTGCTGTGACTCAGTTTCCCCTCTGTACAGAGCAGTGTGTGAGCCCCATAAGGTGACCAACACATGAGCTTGTGGGGGTGGCCTCCATCCTGTTGTGCTCAACGCAGCGGTTGTGGAATATCTGCCGTTGAGTAAGCGGCATGCCAGGCGCCGGGGACTCCGAGACGAGCGCCACAGAGGCCCAGCTCCAGGGAGCCCCCACTCGGGTGCGGAGACAGGTGGGCACACACGAGAGCGAAGTACTGCGCCACCCACGCCGGACATTTGCACTCATCCGTCGACACAGCGATTCCTGAGTGTACGCCGTTTGCCAAGATCTGTATGCGTGTCTGTGGGCACGGCGGCCCTCTGGTCCCCATCCTCATGGGGGATACCGCACGTAGCACGATACCACCTTCACCGAGTGGGCACATGGAGGAGAGAGTGGATTCCTACCGGGATGGAGGGGAGCTCAAAGGTTTTAGGGGAGAGCTAGCGTGCCACGTCTAGGGAGATAGAGCTCTCACGCCAGGCAAAAGGGGAAGAAAAGCGTCCTGGGTGGAGAGCAAGCCAGGAGCAAAGGCACGCAGGTGGGAGGGGGCGGTTCTGGATACGGGATATGGGGTGTCGGGGTGTCGGCTGAGCAGAGGCAGCGGGCGGGGGAAGGCTGCAGGGAGGAGGGGCCCTGGAGAGGCCTCGGGCGCTGCCACCATGGGGTAAAGAATGCTCTTGGGCGGGCGGGAGCAGGGGTTTCCCGAACAGGACGATGGCTGGCCACCCGGCAGGTGGAGGGAAAGATGGGGAGCCAAAGGCAGGTTTAGGGACGGAGCAACCAAGTGAGAGATGCGGAGGGGAGGAGGGGGAGTCCTAGTAAAAGGAAGGGAGGACGCGACTCCAAGAACAGCGGGCCAGCAGTGAGGGGGTAAGACGGGCTTGTGGATGTGCCCAGGCTCCTTGCTGGGTCGGTAAGCCCGGTAGAGATCCTGGGAGGAAGACTCGGGCCCGGCGTCGTGCTCGTCAGCAACGCCCTGCTGCAGGCCTAGGGGGGACTTGTGGTGCACCGGGTGACGCAACCGTGGCAGTTCCAGGCTTGGTTGATGACGTGCCTGGGGGTCAGCTCCCCGCTCCCGCTGCTGCCCTTTGTGTCCATGGTTCCACCTCATGGTTACAAGCCGGCTGCTGCAGCTCCAGACCTCACATCCGGGTCAAGGCGGGCCGACGGGCAGGGGACCCCCAGCAAGCTCTCCCCCAGTGCCTTCCGTGCCGTCAGGGAAGCAAAATCGCCCCGGGAAGCCCGTCCGCAGGTTGTGCCTTCTGTGTGAGTGGCTGGGACTGGCCACCAATCATCCCTTCCCCTGCTGGAGGCAGCGGGGGCCTCAGGAGCGGGGGCTGTCCCCACCGGCCGGGGGCCTGCCCCGTCCATCCCCAGGGCGGGTGCGCAGCCACCCCAAAGGCGGGGCGTCTGGAGGCTTCAGACGGGGCAGATGGCAGGTGCTGGGATCTCCCAGGGGACGCGGTCTTCCTTGTCCTGGAGCAGGATGTGTGAGAACAGGTTGGGGTGGGGGCGGTGGTCAGCTGGGAGGACGTGGGGGTCAGACTGGAGGACATGGGGGCAGACTGGAGGACATGGGGGTCAGCCGGGAGGACATGGGGGTCAGCCTGGGGGACATGGGGGTCAGCCCGGAGGACATGGGGGTCAGCCGGGAGGACATGGGGGCAGCCGGGAGGACATGGGGGTCAGCCGGGAGGACATGGGGCAGCCGGGAGGACATGGGGGTCAGCTGGGAGGACATGGGGGCAGACTGGAGGACATGGGGGTCAGCTGGGAGGACATGGGGGCAGCCGGGAGGAAATGGGGTCAGCCGGGAGGACATGGGGGCAGCCTGGAGGACATGGGGGTCAGCCGGGAGGACATGGGGGCAGCCAGGAGGACATGGGGGTCAGCCGGGAGGACATGGGGGTCAGACTGGAGGACATGGGGGTCAGCTGGGAGGACATGGGGGCAGCCGGGAGGACATGGGGGTCAGACTGGAGGACATGGGGGTCAGCTGGGAGGACATGGGGGCAGCCGGGAGGACATGGGGGTCAGCCTGGAGGACATGGGGGCAGCCGGGAGGACATGGGGGTCAGCCGGGAGGACATGGGGGTCAGCTGGGAGGACATGGGGGCAGCCGGGAGGACATGGGGGTCAGACTGGAGGACATGGGGGTCAGCTGGGAGGACATGGGGGCAGCCGGGAGGACATGGGGGCAGCCGGGAGGACATGGGGGTCAGCCTGGAGGACATGGGGGCAGCCGGGAGGACATGGGGGTCAGCCGGGAGGACATGGGGGTCAGCTGGGAGGACATGGGGGCAGCCGGGAGGACATGGGGGTCAGCCTGGAGGACATGGGGGTCAGCTGGGAGGACATGGGGTCAGCCGGGAGGACATGGGGGTCAGCCTGGAGGACATGGGGGCAGCCGGGAGCACATGGGGGTCAGCCTGGAGGACATGGGGGTCAGCCGGGAGGACATGAGGGTCAGCCTGGAGGACATGGGGGTCAGACTGGAGGACATGGGGGCAGCCTGGAGGACATGGGGGCAGCATGGAGGACATGGGGTGCCACAGCTCCTCCAGAAATGGGGCTGAGGAGACCCAGGTGGAGGAGTTGGCTCGGGGGAGAGGCTCGAACTTCCACAGGTTCCAGGTATGGAGTGAGGGGCGGGGAGGGAGGGCCGGCTCCCCGTAGAGGGGGCAGGGAGGCCTGGGGGGCAAAGGGCCGGGAGTGGGGGGCCTGGGTCAGAGGAGGGCAGCGGTGGGTGACTGGCGGTGCAGGGGGTGGGTGGGGAGGGGCAGGGAGACTGGGGAGCAGGTATTTGCCTGTGGACTTTGTTCTGCAAGTGGAAGGGGGGGTTGGTGGAGGGGCTGAGGGCGGGAGGGGCAGGTGTGGGGGGGACGCACACGCCCCAGGCCGGTGCCCCACGGTGCCCCCAGCCGCACCCCGACAGGGGCAATCAGGACGTCATGGGGCTGGGGGCACAGCCTCCATGTGGGACCAGGAAGGCTGTGTCCCGGGGACAAGGCTCTGTCCTCCGCACGCTGTCCCACCGTCGGTCTGCAGGGCCGGGTAGGACATGACCTCTGCCCCTCTGGGCGGCAGGGGGCAACCGGCTGGGGGGGTGGGTTGGGGTGGGAGGTAAAGTGGGGCCCGAGGGGTCGGGTCGGATGCAGGACAGTGCCCGGTCCCCAGAGCGGTGGGGGTGGAGGGGCACCGGGAGGCCCTGACCCCAGGTCCCCAGGGCAGAGGGTGGCTGGGGGGTGGGTGGTGGTGGGGCACTGGGAGGCCCCATACCCAAAGTGAGGTTGGGAGATGGGGGCACCAGAGCGGCAGGCATGGGGGGCACCTGGAGGCTCCCGGAGGCTCCCGGCAGGGTGTTCGCTGTGTAGACCACTGGGGCCAGGCCTGCCTTGGGGGCTGCGGCGCAGGGTGGTGACACGGGCAGGGCCAGTGCCAGGACCCAGGAGCAAACCGCCGCGTGTCCCGGGGACAGGGCAGGAGGTCGGGCGGGGAGGGGGCGCCTGGGGGGCAGGTGCGGAGGCTCTGGGAGCAGGCTGGAGTCCTGGCCTCCCGGGGACTGCCCCTCGGGAAATGGTGACCCTCCGGCAGCCGCTGGATTTTCAGGGTCTGCAACATGTTCCGCGTGGCCACACGGCTCCCGGGCCCCGGCGCCCCTCCTTCCCCAGGCCCTGATCCCCGGCCAGGCTGCACCTCTGTGCTCTGCTTCCTTTGCTTCTGTTTTTAACCATGGCCCGGATACCGGCACGGATTTCTCGCGGTGACTTGTACTGACTCTTTTTTTTTTTTTCCTGAACAAACGTCTCGGCATTAGGACCGCTGTTTTTCAAAGCAGTAAAACTGTGCAGCACCTGGTTTACCGGCCCCCCCGATCCTGACATGCCTTGGGGCTCCCCCAGCCCAAGGCCGGCCCCTGTCGCGGGGTTTCCGTAGCTTGTTCTTACGGCCGATCCCTCCGTCTATGCGGTAGGATGATGGCGAGCTGGTTCCTTTGTAATTTTGCAGCGTCCCCTCCTGTGTGCGCTCCCCGTCCAGGGCCCCCTGCACAGAGCCCAGCGAGCTCTGAGTCCTGTGGGTCACTCTGCACCCCTGCCGGACCGGTCGGTTCCCTGGACACCCCCCCCCCCATGCTCTCCCCTCCCTCCTCTGAAAATAGGGATACAATAACACCCAGCTCACTTTCCTTTTGAGATACAGGGCGGTCCCCCTGCAAAGCACTTAAGCCAAGAGCTCGGAAGGGCCCCTGGACGCACGGACCTTCATTAAGCAAATAACGGAATCACCTGGTTTGTCGTTGCTTTATATATGGAAAGTGATGGGGTAAATTTAGGAAACAAAATGGATTTTTTTCTTTTTCTCCCTTTTACCACCTGTGACTGTGATATCAGTGATTTAAAAAAAAATAAAGCCGTTGCTTTTTCTTTTTCTTTCCATTTTCTTTTTCTTCTTTTTTCTTTTTTTATTTTTTTTATAAATTTATATTTTATTGGTGTTCAATTTGCCAACATACAGAATAACACCCAGTGCTCATCCCGTCAAGTGCCCCCCCCCAGTGCCCGTCATCCACCCCCCGCCCACCTCCCCTTCCACCACCCCTAGTTCGTTTCCCAGAGTTAGGAGTCTTTATGTTCTGTCTCCCTTTCTGATATTTCCCACCCATTTCTTCTCCCTTCCCTTCTATTCCCTTTCACTATTATTTATATTCCCCAAATGAATGAGACCATATAATGTTTGTCCTTCTCCGATTGACTCATTTCACTCAGCATAATCCCTTCCAGGTCCATCCACGTCAAAGTAAATGGTGAGTATTTGTCGTTTTCTTTCCATTTTCTTGTTGGACCATATTTTAGAGCAGTCCTAGGTTGACAACAAAGCTGGGGGGAAGGCACAGAGATCTCTGTGTACCCCCCGTCCTCCTGCAGCCTCGCCCGCCATCTGCACCCCCACCAAGCCGATCGTCTGCTATAACCGATGAACCGACATGGACACAGGGTCATCACCCCAGAATCCAGAGCTTACATCAGGGTTACAGTCCGTGAAGCACGTCCCGTGGGTCAAGACAAACGTGTGAGGACACGTACCCACCATCACGGTACCGTACAGGATAGTTTCCCTGCCCTGGAAACATCTGCTCTGCCCTCCCCCTGCCCCACTCCTGCTTTCAGACATGTGGGCTCCTCCCGTATCTCCAGGGTCCTGCATGGTGGCCCCGTCTTCCTCCCGTGGGCACTGATGGTGCAGGGCTGGCAGGTGGGCACAGAGGCGTGCGCAGGTGGCCGCCCCACGTCCTCCAACGGGCCGATTGCCCACTCCCTGTTGGAAATGGGGGGATGCATTTTGACAATATGGTTTGTGGAGTTGTGTCACCTTCCTTTGGGGCTTGGAATCAACACTCCAGGTAGCAATTCTAACGACCGACTAGCAGCATCCTTGGCACGCGTGAGCCTGGCAGGTGGCGGCCGCGCTCTTGGCCTCAAGCTGGGAGAACGCTCATGAAATCACATGAAGCCCCACGTTGACTCTTAAGAGAATTCCTTGGGTTTCTAGAAATCTGGTTTCTATTTTTAGGAGAGTGAGACTCTTCAGCCTCGGGGCCGCCCGGCTTGGCGGACAGGCATCCTCACACCTTCTTGAGCTGAAGCTCACGAGTCGTGGTTTAAATATCATGATGGCCACGGCCGCCCGCTTCCAGGACCCCTGCGTCTGTCGCTGGCTCACCTCAGACTTCCATGGTTGCGTTTCAATTCAAAGTCACATTTAAAGTTGTTTTTCTCTCTCTCTCTTGCTTCCATCCTTTAGTTTTTTTTCTTTTGTCTCTTCCGTTTTGAAAATTTTGGAAAAGATAATATTGGGGTGGTGATAAATTCAAGAACGTGGGATCCCTGGGTGGCTCAGAGGTTTAGGGCCGCCTTCGGCCCACGGCGTGACCCTGGGGTTCCGGAATCAAGTCCCGCATCGGGCTCCCTGCATGGGGCCTGCTTCTCCCTCTGCCCGTGTCTCTGCCTCTCTCTCTCTGCGTCTCTCTTGTATAAATAAATAAAATCTTTAAAAAAATTCAGGAACACTTCTATAATTCTTAAGGGTCTTTAGAGATAGACATTTGAGAAGGTGGAGAATAAACAAATTTGTAAGTAATAGTTTGGGGTTTTCAGAACCAAAGTGTAACAAGACTCATCTAGGTCACATACCCTGGAACACAGCTATTGACTAGAGGCAATCAATCCGTTGTTTAAAGAGTTCATTTGCTACCCATGGATGCTAAATTGATATGTAAAGTTTTTCTTCTACAATAAAAAAAAAATGTTAATTGGTTGTTTGGACTTATTTGGAAATAAGAACTATCATTTTTGAGCATTTTATGACATGCTACCGTGTTAAATGTTTTCTCCACGTTATCTGGCGAAAGTCAGACTGCTTTCCCTGTTATTATTGTGTTTAAAATTTTAATTAAGTTTGCTTTACAGATGAAGACACCGGGACACAAAGAGATGAACTAATTCGCCTACAATCACATGGAAATGAGGACTTAGAGCCTCAACTCAGGTGTCTCTAAAGCAGTGGCCCTGCTGTTGGGGGATGGTTGGCAACGTCTGGGGGCATTGCGGTTGTCATAGCTCGGCAAGAGCAGATGTTCCTGGCCCCTGGAGGGTGGAGGCCAGGGACGCTGTTCCAAGCCCTTCCCTGCCCAGGGCACCACCCCGTCCCCAATGTCAGCAGTCGAGGCAAGGATGGAAAGCTCACCCTAAAGCCTCACGGGGAGGAGGGCGGGGGGTGGGGGTGAATGGGTGACGGGCACTGAAGGGGGCACTTGACGGGATGAGCACTGGGTGTTATTCTGTATATTGGTAAATTGAACACCAATAAAAAATTAATTTATTAAAAAAAAAAAAGAATTCTGAAGCTGATAGGGAGGCTCCATGGAGTTTTCTCCCTTGTTTTAAGATATCTGTTTAGGGAAAAAATCATTGTCTAATTTTGTTTTCTGAATGAGGTAAATTACTTACATGAAAAATAAAATTTACCTACTTGATAAATAAATAAATAAATAAATAAATAAATAAATAAATAAATAAATAAAGCAAGCCTCATGAAAGCCTTTTTGCTTTTAGTGTGAAGATGCCATGAACTAAGAAGTAGTGTCGGCACTAGTGGGAAGGGCCCAGAACCAGAGGGCCGGGCCACAACCTGGCGTGGGGTGGCGGCTGGAATGACTTGGCTGTGTGGCTCCCTCTCTACGCTCCTGGATCTGACGCCAGGTCGGCTGCCATCTCCCTGGGGACGCTGGAAGTCACTGGAGCCTAGGAAGCCCTCGGGAGAAAATGGAAAGTCAATGAAGCTCGGCTCCCATCCTGGAGCCCAGTACGTCCCTCACCTTGCACGTGGACGCGTGGGGCCCTTATGAACGCGTCTTCTTTTCATTTAGGTGGACTCGGTATATTTTTGTTCTGTGCAGCAAGAAGTCCTGGTATGCCAGAGACTGACTTTCTTTCTTTCTTTCTTTCTTTCTTTCTTTCTTTCTTTCTTTCTTTCTCTTTCTGACACTTCTTTCACTAGAAATCTTTTGACGTAGTGTTAAAGCTCATGTTTTAAGATTAAATCAAAATAGAGTAAAACTTCCTTGACCTTGTGAGTCAATATCCAAAGGAGAAGACTTTCTTTTTTTTTAAATTTATTTATGATAGTCATCACAGAGAGAGAGAGAGGCAGAGACATAGGCAGAGGGAGAAGCAGGCTCCATGCACCGGGAGCCCGACTTGGGATTCGACCCTGGGTCTCCAGGATCGCGCCCTGGGTCAAAGGCAGGCACTAAACCGCTGCACCACCCAGGGATCTCAGGAGAAGACTTTCTTGTTCTTACTTCTTAGACTCTGTCAGATGGATCTCCTTCCAAAATCTAAGTGGAGAGGATCTTCACTCAGCCAGGCTGTTGACCCCTAGGATTGGGTCCCTTTTCCAGAAATTGTCGTCCCGGGAGTAAGAATCACAGAATTGTCATGTTGCTCACTCGAGAGCCACTTAATTTAGGAAGAAAGGTCCCCAGCTCTGGGTCACCTATCATCAAGCTACGTCCTCAGGAGCAGAATTTAACACAATCCAGACCTGTGTTGTGTTGCCGGAGAGGCCGGGTGGTGCCTGAAGGAGGTCAGAAGAGGTTCATGGTTTCAGCCCCATGGCCGAGTCACTCACTCCAGACGAGTGGCCCTGAAGTTCTAGGAATCTAGATTCGATGGGTAGAAGAAGGACCGGTCACTGTACCTGGGCCGGGAGGGTCGCCCACACACATTTCTCTTCCGGAGAACATCTGAGCAGGTTCTCTAGCTCACCGTGGAGGTCGCGACTTACGTCCATCAGATGTATGAGATTCTTCTTATTTTCCGTTTTCCCTCTGGCGTCCTGATTCCCTTTCCAGGATGGTTCTCCCCACAGAGTGGCACAGATGGGCCACCGCTGCGGCCTGCAAGCCCCTGAGCAAGACTGGGCCCTCTGCTCTCCACCTATTCCAGTGGTGAGTGGAGCATGGTTTGTAAGCCGGTCCAGGCATCCCTGACGTCCCGTACAAACCTGAGACCTACAAGCAGTGCTTGTACCTCCAGGTATGAGCCTGTTTGATTTCCTAACTCTTGGAAAGAGTTCCTAACTCTTCATTAACTTTTTCTTTACCACCTGAGGTTGGAGGCATTTCCCAGGATGATGAGGCCCATCACTGTCTGTGTGTTGGTTCCTAAAACCCACCACCCTCTTGTGAGGCGAGCAGCAATCAGGGTCTGTGATATCTTTTTTTTTTCTTAAGATTTTATTTCTTTATTTGAGAGAGAGAGAGAGAAAGCAAGTGCACAATCATGGGGAGGGTCAGAGGGAGGGGGGAAGCAGACCCCCCCCTTGAGCCCAGAGTCCCACATAACGGGACTCGATCCCAGGACCCTGAGATCATGACCCGAGCAGAAAGCAGATGCTTCACCGCCTGAGCCACCCAGGTGCCCCGGGGTCCTTAAAATCTAAAACTCTACTCAGAGCTGGTGTAATGAACCACCGAGGGCAGGGCCTTGGGCGCTCACCATGAGCTCCTTAATGCCCAGAGTGCAGCTTCCAGTTCCCTCCAGGGCTCTGAACCTCTTCCCTGTAGGTGAAGGGAAGCCCATGCGGCATTGCTTGTGTGATCCTACAACCAACTTCCCGGTGGCCAGGATGGTCTTGATTGCTGCTCCTGGTGGTGTGATTATTAGCACCATCCTTTCTGAAGCCCAAATACGCAGTTTGCATGAGAAATCATGGGGTCACCTGAGCTGTTGGGTTAGCACCCTCTTAGATTACTGTACAGTCCCCGAGAGCTGGTTGAGAAACACAGCAAAGGCAGCAAAACGCTGTGTCACCCACCCCTGCCCACTTCTCCCAGACCCATCGCTCTTCAGTGTCAGACGCTCCTGCAGCAGAACTGAGGTGTTCTCTTCGGCCGGGCTCGGACTGGTGTATTTCCATCCCCTGCAAGATTAAGAAGATCAGTGAAACCCAGAGACAATTTGTTGCAATGAACACCCATTTTAGAGATCTGCGAGAGCAGAGAAAATTAGGGCCCCCTTGGGCTGCAATTCAAGAAGCGAGGAATTTGATCAGGAAGGAATGATCCAGACGGTCGTCACGTGGCAACCTCTCCAAGGCAGGTCCTTGCCCAGTCGCCATGGCAATCCCACCGCGAATGCAGAAAAATCCCGAGCCCAAGTGGCACATCTCTGACATGTCAGGGAAACGATCTTATGCGGTGAGTGAAATCTCCTGGGAGGGTCATAAATCCTGTGCAACAAATTATACACTAACAGGTTCTTAGAGGAATTCAAATAAATCCTCACAACCGCTTAGCAGGTAATCTCCAGATCAGATTCCCATTTTTCTTAAGAGCAAAATAATATATGGCTTCTTATACTCTCCTAGTGAAATGCTATATATCAAAGATATGAATTTAGTCGAAATATTGATCTTAAGCCAAAGTGAAACTAAGGGAAAGTTTAATGCGCTTCACCACAAAGGAGAGAGCCAGGGACGTGTGCGTGAAGTGTGCGTGAAGTGTGAGGGGAGCATCTGGAGCAGAGCCATGGAAAAATCCAGAAGACCCCGGTCCTCTTAGACTGTCTAGTAAGGGAGAACACAGAGACGTGGCTGCACGGCTCTGCTCCCGCCGAGCACGTTGTCATGGAGATTCGCCCTTGCAATTAGAGGACACCGGATAGATCACAAAAAAGGGAAATATCTCAATGGCACCTGAATCCTTTGAAATGTCGTATTGCGGGCCACACGATGCAACCGTGTGAGAGCCGCGTGCGGTGTGTTTTGGGGGGAGGAGCTGCGGGCACGGAGGTGATGCAGGGGAACAGGTGCACGGGGCGCCCCTGGGTGATTCCCCAGGTGCGGGGACGGGAGACGTCCCCCGGCACTGAGATGAACGCCTCTTCCATCCGCGGAAATGCACGTCCTCCTCCTCCTCTCCCTTCTTCAATCAGAGAAACTCGGACAAGCATAATAAGGGAAATTATCTTCCTTTTCTATCTCAGTTTGCCAAAGCGAATCAACCCCTTGCTAAATCTCCTCGTGCGTCGCAGGGCAAAGAGTCGAAAGAAAAAGTGCCTTTGAACAAAAATGTCTCTATTTTCTCTTAACGAAAGATTCTCATGAAGTCATCTGTCATTCAGTTAACTATGTGCTGTCCAGAATTTCCTGTTTCCGAGGAGAGCAAGCAGGAAACCCTAGCAGGGAGTCTGTCCAGCCACCTTCGCGTCAAACATCCACACGAGCGGGGTGGCCGTGATTTGTACTCCTCACGGCCACGGCCCGCCAGGCGACGCTGCCCCAGCCTGTCCTTTGGCTTGCTTTGCTGGATGTGACTTATCAGACACCAGCAGCCAAAGTCCTAGGTAAACCAAAGTAGTTTTTCTAAATAGGCTATTACTTATTTATTCGGGGGATTTATAAAAATGTGGCCGTCATGTGGAGCCTCTGGGTACATGAATAATGCAAAAGTACAAAACATTAAGAAACAGAAACAAACAAAAGCCAGACGTGTCGCTCTATTTCTCTCCACAGACAGAAACCACTTTTTTGATCAATACATTGAATTACAAAGAGGGATTGCTAAACAATGCAAACGGGCATTTAATAGGACATAAAAGATTTAGTCGTCAAACAAATGCCTTCCTGCCATCCTGCGCGCACGAGAGTGTGGGCAAGTCCTGGGAGGGCAGTCCGCTGTTGGGACAGGGGCTGGAGCAGGGGACGGAGTCTCTGTGAAGAGGGGCATCGGTGGGGCGGGGGCAGTGGGGGGCACGTGGACTTTCCAGAAGGGGTGGTCTGTGCACCCAGGGTTTCGAGCTCTGGTCCCATGTGGGCTTGTCCACTCCTTGTCCGTCTCCTGTCCTTCAGGGTGTCATTTCTGGGCACCATGCTCACTGCAGATGGGTCTGTTGCTGTGTCCCTTTCTCACTTGGATGCTCACCTCCAGGCCTGCATGGTCAGCACCACCTGTTACCTGGTCACTCAGAGCTTCCCAGAGCACCTGCCCGGCTTCTCTCTCAAGGCCTCTGCCGGCCTTCAGGCCTAAAGGAAGGTGGGAATCTGACCAGAAGAGGGGCAGAGGTGGGAGAGAGAGGAAAAAACACTTGTCACATTGGGTAGGGACAGGAATTTAGTGGCTGAGACCTAAATACAAGAGAGAAATAGTTCAAACGAAAGCCAACCACACAAATGGAGTTTGCATTGCATTCACAAGCAATAGGGATTTCATTAAATGTAGGAAGACCTATGGGCCACTTATGAGTATTTTTTTTTTAAGATTTTATTTATTTGAGAAGGAAAGAGGACAAGCAGAGGAAGCGGCAGAGAGAGAAGCAGATTCCTCGCTGAGCAGGGAGCCCAATGCATGACTCGATCCCATGATCTGGAGATCATGACCTGAGCCGAAGGCGGGTGTTTAACTATCTGAGTCCCCCAGGCGCCCCTCATTAGTATGTTTTAAAAGTATTCTTCAGCGTGGTTAAAGCCAAATCAATATCGGATTGGCCTCTGGAAGCAATGCAGCGGAAGGAGGCTTTGTACTCCAGGGAGAAGCCTGGGGGTCCACGCCCTGCACTGCCCGGGACTCTCAGAGAAAGGGAAACAAGGCCAGGCTTATGAGAGTCAAAGTTTCAAAGTGGTGATTTCAGCCTTGGCATTCTGCTTTTGTTCTCTTATAAAATGGGCCCCAGATATAAGAGTATGGAAAAATATCTACAGTGACTGGAAAATAAAGAAGGATGTTCTCAAAAAAGCTAGATGACTTTAATGTGCTTGGAGAATCTGAGACAAGAGATTGGATGGTGAGAGAAACCAGAGAAAGGGTCCACTGAAGAGTTTAGAAGATAGTTTCCTGTCAGAAGCCTAGAACCTTCCACCCCCAGGCTCAGAGATGCAGGGATACAGGTGAGGCTGGGGGAAGGTGCAGAGCCCAGGGTGCATTCTCCAACAGCGGCCCAATGAAGCTAAGTGGTATCACAATGCAGGGCACTGGGCTGCATCAGGATTTTACAGAGAGACAGAGAAACAAACTCAGAGAACATTGTGCCAGCTCACATGGAGGGGGAAAGTCTGGAATATTCTACTCCAGAGGGTCTGAGTTTCATGCCCAGCCTTCTGTGACCTCCCTGGTTTTCTGGCTGATGGCCACAGCTCCATCCTGGGAGCTCATCGCCAGGGGTCCAGGATGATTCAAATTTTAGTGCAAATATAAAAATTATTAAAAGAAAAGAAAGATGTTACTGAGACGTATTGATCACAGCCACCTGGGCCAACGACGTGGGCTATTCCCATGGAATTTCCAAGTGTGTTTGGGATGGGTGGGTAGTAGACAACCAAATTTTATACCCAGAACAGTTACCCTAGGAGGAACCAATACTGCTGATGGGGGAGAGAATAGGGTTTTAAACATGCTTTACCTATTTGTAGGATAAAAAGAAGTTTTATTAAATTCCAAATGACATCAGCCTGTGGGGGAAAATGTAAAAATTAACAGCAAGAAGGCGTTAAACAGAAAAAAATGAAATAGTAATTATATTCATTTTCTTGATATTAAAGACAAGGTCTCTCCTATTAAGAAACATGATGTGTTATTTACAAAGAGATCCAAGAAGACACAGAAAAGATAAAAATTGAAGGACTAATATATGCATACTAAGCATTGGTGTGTAAAATAATGCAGTGTTAGAGGGAGCAGTCAAAAGTAGGGTTCATGGCAAAACCCTGATCCTCTCTGATGGATAGAACATTGATGAGTATTTATTTAATTAATACGATAGTATCAACAATAAATTGTTAAAGATTTTAAACTATAATCATCATGAAAGTTCTCTTTTTCTGACAGAGGTCAAGAATAAAACCTGTAAATTAAGAGTAAAAATGAGATAGTGTAATTATTGGGCTCTATTTAGAACTTTATACACTGTGAAGAGAATGCACTTTCCATCTGAGTGCTTTTGGAATATAAACAGAAGTTGGAGTCAAAGAAAACCCAAATAGGGACCCCAAAGTGGGAGTTGTATTCAGAAAACATTCCTTAGCCACAACAAAAGTAGCAATTTACCAAAGGGGGGAAAAAAAAAGGAATCGGTTTGGATAATTTTGAAAAAAAAATCCATCTCTTGATTCAGTGAGAAAATAGCACTTGTAATTATATACATGGTAGGAACTAAGTATAATAATATTATGTTTCAAATACATGTTATTCAGAAAAAGTTGAGTTCCAAAGAAAGTTCGTATTTAGAAATCCTTTTATTATTAAACTAAAAAAAATTAGAATTCTAAGAATATATAAGAATATATAAGAATAAGTGTTTTTTTTTTTCTTTTAGAGTCAAGCAAATGATGCTAGGGAAATGAATAAGCAAATATAATCTCAGCAATTAAATTTATTGGAAGTCAGAAATCGTCAGAATTAATAGAGGATCCAGAAGATGATTTTTGGGAAGCAGTCAGAAAGGTACAGATGTAGACATGAAGTAGAAGGAGTGTCAGAGGCGAGGGTAGCAGGATAAGAATATTGGAATACCACCTTAGACTTTTCTACTGATTGATGCTGTGTGCAGAGAGGATGTGAAAATAGAAGGTAATTTCTGAGCAAGGATGGAAGATGGGTGAGGATTTGTGCAGGTGCCCTGGTGAGAAGGCCGTGTTCTCCCTCCCCTCAGCACCAGTGTGCTGGCAGCTATGGAACGATGGAGAATAATGACTCACAGATCATCCACTGAATAACTGCCCGGTACCACTTCCAGCGATGCTTCCCAGACCTGCAGAACTTTACAACTCTGACCTCACACGAGGGTCTTGGGGGGCTTGCAGCTTCAGAGGTCATATACCTGGAGCCCCTCTAAAGTCCTGCCCCAGAGCTCTCAGGAGGGTTGGTGTCTGAGTCACTAAGCAGGATGATAACAAAAGGAGTTTTGGGGAAGGGCTGCATGCTTTGGGATTTGGCCTTGTTTTGCCACAGGCATCCTCCTGATTAAAACTAGTAAATCCCACCTGTTCACATGACAGTGATACAGGGGGTGTTGGTTTTGCTTTGGGAAAGCCTAGTGCAGAGGGAACCCACTCCCACCATGTGGAAGAGAAGTGGTAGGCCAGCCCCGAGACGGAGGCCCTGTCCTTCACAGTCCTTCACAGCCAGTCGTTACCATCCCTGGATGGGCCTTCATCTTGCCCCATGGACACCTGGTTCTTGACTGAAGATGATCTTTTTCCAGATCCTTCCCAATGCAGGTGGCTTCTGTGCCATCGGCCGGGAGGAAGGACCGCCATCTTGTTGTTCCTCACTTGCAACTTGAAGACCTCTCTCCCCTCTCCAACCTAGAACTTCCATCTCTGTGTATCAACCATGGGATTGCATCTCCCCCACAGGGTTTTTCCATCTTCTCGTTTCTTGGCAGTTCTGGGCTCACTGAGGCCCTTTCCAAGGTCACTGCTCATACGATGGGCATGAAGGAGTCATTCAGTGCCTGGAGCTCCCTGATGGTCTTGTCCTCTGCTGACCGATGCCTGCCCACTCCCTGCCACCAACACTATGTGCCACACCTGTCCCTGGACAAGCAGCTCCCGATGCCATTGCTCCTTGTATCCAGGGTCCTCAGTCCCGGTGCTTCCATCTCCAGCATCTCCGGCTGTCGGGCTCTACTATTTCTTTTTTCATTAAACCTACCATATGATCAATTTCATATTGTGCTTATATTTTCTTTTTCTTTTTCTCCTGCTAGAACGTAAGCTCCATGTGGCCAGGAGCTGTGATCTGCTGCTGAATTCCAAGCACCCAGAAGCATGCTTTGCACACAGGGGGTGTTCAATACTTATTTATTTAGTGAGCAAATGAAGAAGACTATGTTTTTGAAAGGAGACCCATCCATGGCCCACTGAGGCCACAGCTGTTAAATGAAAAAGGGTGTGGCATGTTAGTATGTGGAGTGTGATGCCATTTTTGTCTATGTGAAAAGAAATATTTCATGTCCATCATGATTCCTGTAGAAAAATGTCTGGAATATTAGGAGTGATTTTTCTTTCGTTGGTGGGAACATGGGCAGCCTTTACATTTTCCCAGATTTGTTTTTTTCCTTATTTTTTTTTTTTTTTCAGTGAGCATGAAGGCAACAAAGCTAACTTACAGCCCTCTCCAGGAAGAGCCCGTCGATTCAATGAATGCTGTCTTTGCATATTTGAATTCCAGAACTGTGCATTGTCCTACACAGGTCTGCATTAGAGCCTCTGAGGTTGCAGTTTTCCTGGAAAATTTCTGGGAATTGACCTCTGGGAAGTTCTATTTAAAATGATTGTTGTGGGAGTTTTCATACAGCCCATCATCTCCAAAGAAAGTGTTCAGGAGAGACTTTGAGGCAAGGTCTGTGCAGGCATTGCATGGCACCTCTGTATTCCCTCTCTCCTATGAGCCTGCCCACAGCATATCCTCACTTTGGGGTCAATTTCTGTAAACCCCACAGCACAGGGAAAGTTCTCTTTCCTCGAGACCCCACTTGAGCCCATGGTGGGTGCTTGATTGCTGAACATGTGCTCACATCTTACCTTGGATTCTTCTGCATCATTCATGCAACATGCTTTGTCCTCCAATAGCTTGTGGACACTTGTCTTTGTCACTCGAATACCCAGCGATCGACCAGCCGGCAAAGATGATGAATTCTGCAGAAAAGACTCAGGGACATTTTTAAAAATTGGTTGCAGACTGAATCTGGCTTAGACGGGATTGACATCAGCATAGCCGTCCTTGGTTACCGCCAGTCGGCGCCTCCCTTGGCCTGATGTCGTCGTGGCTGGACCACAGGGAAGGGAGGGCATCCAGCGTCTGGGATGGGGGACATGGCAGGGTAGCAAAGCCAGGGAGGAAGGCAGTCCAAGGGCTGACTGATGGGATCGCTCAGTGGAGTGGATCTCCTGAAATGTAAATGGCAAGGAGATAAATAAGTCTATGTTTGAGGCTGTGGAGAGGCAGCCGCCGAAGCCAATGACAACCCAATGATCAAAGATCCGAAGTGGGGTCTGAACAAGCTAACAGCCGTCTCCATGGTGACAGTCACTCCCACCACCCTCTTCCACTGCTAAGAGGCTCTGAAACTCATCTTTTAAAAATTCTGGTGCAAATTGATTAAAGGAGAAAATGACTCTGCTTTCTTTGTCTCTTTGCTTTATTCCAGGTACCAGGTTGAACAAAAAAAAAAAAGAAAGAAAAAAAAAGAGACCTTTATATATAGATTCCCCGATTCACACAGAAAATGGTATTATAAGTAATTTTTTCACTTCTTTGAGTCTATTATTAGGGTTAACAAGCCTAAAATGGGTGTTAAAAATGCCTCACTCGTGATTGCGCCTTTTCCCCAGCACAATGTTATCACGTGGTCCTAAATTTGAGTATAATACACCTCTGATGAGCAGCTAGCATCTGGGTGATTGATCATTACAGTTTAGCAAATATTACTATGGATAAGGCAACCCTCATCACCCTGTGAGCTGGGAGCGTGCTCGCCACTGTCTCATTCGCGTGGCAATTACTCATGGGCCTTGTGCCACTGCCCCGATGTTATTGTACTGAATAGATTTCTTTTTTTTTCTTAAAGTGTTTCATGTACGTGCCCACTACCTCTCCAGCTCTATAAACTCTGGGAAGTCACAGCTAGTGATGGGTATGCATCAGCTTTCCATATTGTCAGCTGCTCTAAATTACAGAAATACGGTTGTCTAGTTAGGAGATATGAAGTCGCCAAACTCTAAGATGGGATTCATCCCATGAACAAACATATTTAGTGTTTGCTCTGGTCTGAATGTTCTCACTTCCCCAAAATGCATATGTTGAAACCCAACCTCGAGGTGACGGTGTCAAGAGGTAGGGTCTATGGGTGGTGACGAGGTCATGAGAGTAGTTTTCCCAGAGGGGTTACTGTCATTAAAAGAGAGACTCCTCCCACCATGTGAGGACACCATCTAAGAACTAGGAAGGGGATTCTCACCAGACCCTGAATCTGAGGGCATCTTGATTTTGGATCTGGAGACTTGTAGCCTCCAGAGCTGTGAGCAAACAATGCCTGATGTTTACGAGCCTCCAGTTGTTGATATGTTTTTTAAAGATTTTATTTCTTCATGAGAGACACAGGGAGATGCAGAGCCATAGGCAGAGGGAGAAGCAGACTCCTTGCGGAGAACCAGATGTGGGACTCCATCCTGGGACTCCGGGATCACGCCCTGAGCCGAAGGCAGATGCTCAACCATTGAGTCACCCAGGTGCCCTGGAAAGGACCATTTTGGATAGCATGAGGTGGAAGTAGGGCTGATCTTCTCATTATGACCCTCAACAGCATGCTTGAAGGTTGTTATTCCCATCCTTGAAACTATGGCTTTGATGACCCGGAGGTCTTGATTCCCAGGAGAGGGACACTTGAGCCAGCCATCTCAGGAAGTGTTGCACTGGATCTAAATTTATGGCTCTAGGACTCCACAGTTTGAATTCCTCATGGATGCAGGGATCACTGTACTGGCAGACATGATTGACCTTGATGGTTGAGACATGATAGACTTACCACCCATGATGTCTAGAGCTCAGAAGAACCACTGGGGTGCCTTTTGACATGTCCAAGTTCAATTTTAAAGAGCTGTAAGTGGGAAGTTGCATCAACCATGGTCTGACTTAGGGTGGTAGGACCAGGGAGCTGACTCCTTCAGGGGTGAATGTCTGCATTTCTCCCCCGGGCATGTAATCTAAACCAGTAGACATGCTGATCAACCGTGAAGAGGTGTGTAGGCCAGATAGAGAAAGATGGTTAACGTGAACTACCGTGTTGGGTCCAACCCAGCAGTGGGGTGCTGGGGAAGTCTCAGAACTCCTTCCATAAAGCTTTCTTTCCTTTCCTCTTCTCTCCAATCCCTGGTCCCTCTCCTCCTTCTCTTCTTAGATGTGCAATCAGCCACCGTCTTTAGGAAAACACAGGCTGGGGTGAACTTGACGAGGAACGTAAATTGATGTGAGCAGTGAGAGGGAGCAAGGGAGGCGTGTGCTGCTGCTCTACCCAAACCTGGAGCCACTTGCTCTTTCCAGGTGGGCCAACTGGCTCCCGAGGGCCAGACCACTGGTCTCATCTGAGGGCTGCCCCGGGTTCTGGAGCCCACTTGGCCCGCACACCAACACCGTTCCAAGGAGCAGCGCTGATCCCAGAATGGATGGGCATGGGGTCTAAATAGCCCAGTTTCCTTGGCTGCCATAATTCTGAGACATAGTTCACATTGCTTCTCCACATTTCTCAGCAGGATTGAGCCTTAGTGGCTAATTGTGGTGGCTGGTTCATCTCATTATTTGCTGTTTTCCCTCCTTGCATGCCATACCCGCTCTGGGGCTGACGGTCCTGCTCTTCCAGAGGGACATACAGGCATCCTCTGCTTTTTGGAAGTTTGTCACACCACTTTGCTTTTATGAAAGATCTACATTAGTACCTGTTTTTTCTAGCTGAGAGAAATTTGGAGGGTTTTTTGTTTTCTCTTAGGAGAAAAGGGGAATGGTGCAGAGTGTTGAGCCTGCTTTTGCAGCCCAGCTGGCAGGGGTGGTGCCACCGGCGCCACCCAACACCATCCCTGGGAACCCATGCGGCGTCTCTGCATCATCCCCCAGGGCTCTGAGCTGGGTCTGGGAGCCTCTGGGCTTCAGCTTCTGTGCCTCCCTTATCAAACTGTGCCCTGAGTCTCAGAAAGCCTGAGAGGGGTGGGTTTTTGCATCTGGAATGTTAGAAAATTGTTAAGTTAATAAGCGTAAATTAAAGTGAATCGCTTCTTCACTTTGGACATTAGGAAAGGCTTTGTGGGAAGTCTTTACTTTTGGATGGGATAAATGTGCATTGAGTCCATACCCTACATCCAAGGGAACCCAAGTCAGAGGAAGAATACGGATTCTGGGATTCAGGCAATGCACTTGCCCTCAGTTCTGTAAGTTCCAATTTCTCAAGAGTCTTGGGTAGATAGGTGATTCCTGGCCTTTTACAGAGAATCACAGACAAAACTAGCTTCTAG
The DNA here is from genome assembly GCF_003254725.2 of Canis lupus dingo. Taxonomy (NCBI): domain Eukaryota; kingdom Metazoa; phylum Chordata; class Mammalia; order Carnivora; family Canidae; genus Canis; species Canis lupus. The sequence continues at coordinate 30,922,783 of NC_064244.1, forward strand.
TGAGCAAGAAGTATTTTACTCTGTAATTGTCAACCGAATGCACAATATACTAACAGCTGTCAGGTACCCCGTATGTGATTTAAGGCACAGTTCTAGAAAATTTCTAGAGGGATCCCTGGGTGGCGCAGCGGTTTGGCGCCTGCCTTTGGCCCAGGGCGCGATCCTGGAGACCCGGGATCGAATCTCACATCGGGCTCCCGGTGCATGGAGCCTGCTTCTCCCTCTGCCTGTGTCTCTGCCTCTCTCTCTCTCTCTCTGTGACTCTCATAAATAAATAAAAATAAAAAAAAAATAAAAAAAAAAAGAAAATTTCTAGAATTTTTTTTTGGTCATTTGAATAGATATTTAGAAACATTTTCTTTTTTTATATAAATTTATTTATTTTTTTTGGTGTTCAATTTGCCAACATATAGAATAACACCCAATGCTCATACCATCAAGTGCCCACCTCAGTGCCCGTCACCCAGTCACCCCCACCCCCTGCCCACCTCCCCTTCCACCACCCCTAGAAAATTTCTAGAATTTATCTTATTACTCATTATGATATGAGGTTACCATGTTATCCCTCTTTTATGAGTGAAGAAATGAGCCTTCAGAGTGGGTGAGCAAGCTCCCCATGGTGACACAGTAGAGGTGGGTGCAGGGCTCAGTCAGGTTTTTCTGGCCCCGATGCTCCCCTCCACCACCCACCCCTGTAACCATCGTGTCTCAGAGAATTATTGGTGGACTTGGTCTTGCTCGGTGCCAGTGCATGAGGCTTCTGTTGAAATCATGATGTTTGGAGGTGAGGTCACCTCAGGAAAGCAAAACTCTCCATTTTATCAGCTAGTGACCTATATACTCATTAAAAATAGTAACATAACAGACCCCGTATCACTTACTCCTTAAATAAGCTACACTTTCTCATGTGCTTTGAACCATATCGCTCCTCCCTTCTCTCAAGAATAGACTGTACACCTTGACCTGAGTCTTTGATGTTTTCATTGAGGAACTCCAACCAGGTCACAAACTAGGTCAGTTTTTAAAATATACGTCTTACAGGTCAGATTTATTTTAAAGAGGCAGCCATTGAGGTCAGGTACATGAGCCATGGTGCATTTCTTGCTGTGGGGCTCTGCCTCTAAGAACACCATGACCTAAATTTCAAAAGTACTTTGTGCAGAAACGTTCTGGTTCTCGCCCATCACTCCCTCACTCACGCACTACAGGTAGGTAATTCTCAAGTTAATTCTCCTTTCTTGTATATTTTTTTCTGGAAGAGAGATGGTCAGATCGTGAGTGTATTTATTTATTTATTTATTTATTTATTTATTTATTTATTCCCTTTGGCAAATAAACTCCTTCCATGCCAGACCCTGGGCTAGTCACTAGTCAGAAAACGAGTAGTTCCCCAAAGAAACAGTAGGCATGTTCTAATGGAGCATCTGAAAGAGTTTAATCAAGGAACTTTTATAAAAGTGTGGGGAAGTTGTAGGGAAACAAACAAACAGAAAGATTGTCAGGGACTTGTGAGTGTCAGGCCAGTGATGCCCTTGGGTCTTGGGTCTTGGGGTCTGTCTAACCGTATAGGGGGAGGGTGTGACTGTCCAGGAGCACAGCTGGCCTTGCAGGTCCCATGGAGGGGCACAGAAAGAATGAAGTCCAGCCGTGGACTAAATGCTTGTGTCCACCCCACCCCCCCAATGCCTATGTTGGAACCAAACGCCCAGTCTGATGGTGTTAGGAGGTGGGGTCTTTGGGATGTGACAAGACCATGAGGGTGGAGCCCCCCTGATGGGATTACTCCATAATGGTATTGGTGTTCTTATCAAAGAGACCCGAGAGAGCTCCCTTGCCTCTCTCACCATGTGAGGGCACAGCGGGAGGGAGGACATGGGATCTCCTGGAGCCTCGATGTTGGACATCAGCCTCCAGATAAACAGCCTCTGCTGTTCATCAGCCCCAATGGTGGTGCTTTGCTACAGGATCTCAGACACGTGGAGGCGCTGCTCCAGCCTAGCCACCTCCCTTCTTCTGTGTCCCCTCGTGGCCCTGCTTGTTCACGTCCAGCTGGAGGGCAGCCCCTGGAGCACAGAGCAGGGTGGGCAGGATGGAGGGAGCTCTGGAGGAGATGGAGGGAAGCCACCACGCTGCCGAGGAGCAGCCAGACGTGGGAGCCTAGCAATGCCACGGTCACGCGAGCTATTAAGCACTTTGAAATAGAAAATATTCTCCAATTAAGGCCTGTCTGAAATGAAGTCAGTGCTCAGAGGAGAGGTTAACACCTGCCTGGAGAATGTGGGAAGCTTCCCACTGGAAGCGGCACTGCAGCTGTGTTTGAAGGGCTCCAATATATACAACATCACCCGCCTGTGAAAAATAACTAGAACAACAAACGTAATTGAAAACCTAGGTCTTAACAACAGTTCTGTGGAGGAGCGATGTGTCTGCTAATTTCCAGTCCTTTAGTGTTACAACAGGAAGGGGAAGGTGTTCTCAGGAAGAAGCAAGGGAGCCATGAAAGAGAGCAGTGAGTTCAGATAAAATATGAAAAGTCTTCTTAACACCAGTGTACACCAAGAAAAGGTGTGTGAGTGGACCCAAGATGTCATGGCATCAGATGACGAGTCAGCGTGCGGCGACTCAGTTAAAATAAGCTAACTGAGACCATCTGTGCATAAGTAGAAGTTAGCCCCGTGGTGCAAATATGATGAAAATTAAGAAATGCAGGAAAAGGTGATAAAACGAGCATGTCAAAAATACACAGTAAATCAAAACAAAGACCTAAATATGCTAACGGTGTCCCTCCAATTTATATTTTGGCAGAACTCAGAAGAAACAGTTCAAGTGTCTTGATGAATAGAAATAGTTGTAAAGGAAAATAAAACTAAACACAATTTTAGGAGGATCTATTCAAAATCCAAAGGATCCATTTGGGTTAATGCTTGCTTATGATTCATTCTCAAAACATATCTTGCCTAATGTTTGTGAAAGATCCGGGAAATCCATTTCCAATAAACTCACAGCAAGGTGATCTGGGACCCGAGAGATGGCCCTGCTGGCCGGCCGTGTACGTGTCTCCCTGGGAGCTGACCATTCCACTTCTGTTAGGGTTTCCACATCCATGTTTTGTGATTCCTTTGGAGTCTACATCCTTTGAAGGCCAGAATTCTGACCTTTTCCTCTGATGCACCAAAGACACATCGATGATTAGTGCTCTATAAAGGTTTATCAAGCCAAATGGATGGTTACTGAACAATAACTGGAAGATCAGGCTTCATAAAATAGTACGGGCTCTTTGTCGGGAGGAGAGATGCTGTCAGAAAGAGTCAGGCAATTCTTCAAGAGCTCTTCAAGCCGCCAGCTCTAGAGAAGAGAAATGCATTGTCATCAGAAGGACGCTGACAGTGATAGGTGAACGCCACCGTATCCAAGACAGGATCTGATGTTGCTTTATAGCGTTTTAATGGTAAATAGAAAGACATGTGAAGGAACACCGGTGGAAACCAGCCTGAGAGACACGCGGAAATATATTGGAAATGTGAATGTAGATCAAAATACGAATGGATCTGGTTGAGAAGGATGGTTTGAGCAAGGGAATACGGAGGCATCGTGCCCTCTCATTCCAGATCTGACCCAGGAAAGAAACAGTAAGCTCTCCAGGAGCTGCGAGGAGAAAAATGTGTAAAGATCCAAGGGGAGTAAAGGTGGATTAAAAAAAAGAGGAGTTATAAAGATGCCACATTAAATATTTATTAAGATTATTCTAGCTAGGAGGTAGAAAACTCATTCCAGCCAAATTAATCTATAATTCTATTGGGTTATTGCAGCAGCCTGAAAGAGACTTTAACAAAAGAGGTATAGTTGTGCACAAATATAGTCCAGATTCTTTCCTATTAATTTAATGTGCTTCATTTTTACAGCATTTTATGATGCACAAAGTGTGGGTTCGTTATTTCTAGTGCCACACTTAGTCCTCGTGATAATACTGTGACGAGGTTATTATCTATTTCATGAGGAAAAACTGGATAAATGGGCCACACCCCAGGATCCACACATCTGCTTCGTGGTGGAACTGGGGTCCAGACTCAGCTTTCTTATGTGACACTTACCTTTCATTTGATGGCACTAAAATTTGGTTGTGATGATTGCCTAGTGATTAGGTAAAGCTAGTCATGAAAATAATTAGTGGTTTTGTTGCTATCTCTTACAGAGTTCCATAGTACAGAAAAATATTTTTCTCATATCTGAATGATGAGAAATGAATATCCTTTCTTTTTTAAAAGATTTTTAAAAATTTATTTATTCATGAGAAACAGAGAGAGAGAGAGAGAGAGAGGCAGAGACACAGGCGGAGGGAGAAGCAGGATCCATGCAGGGAGCCTGATGTGGGACTTGATCCTGGTTCTCCAGGATCATGCCCTGGGCTGAAGGCAGTGCTAAACTGCGGAGCCACCTGGGCTTCCCCTCCCCGCCCCACTTTTTTTTAAAGGTTTTATTTATTTATTCTTGAGAGACACAGAGAGAGGCAGAGACACAGGCAGAGGGAGAAGCAGGCTCTCTGCAGGGAGCCCAATGTGGGACTCAATCCTGGGACCCTGGGATCACGCCCTGGGCCAAAGGCAGATGCTCAACCACTGAGTTACTCAGGTGTCCCTATTTTTCTATGTTTCTTTTTCTTTTTCTTTCTTTCTTTTTTTTTTTTTTAGGTTCCAGAGTGCTTTAATGGGGAGCGCTCCTGGGCGAGGTTCCATGACTTGGAGGTGGCCTGAGTCAGGGAAGTCGCCCCTATTTTTCTATGTTTTAAATGAATTCCCTGATAGACTGCTTTGATATTTAAACGAGATTACACAATTTAGCAGAGTTCCTACACATCATTCAATAAATATTAGGTAATATTATTGTATCAATTTTTCCACACTTTGCGGTAGGTTATTATGATGACCTCTCTGGATGGGTCATGCCTCCTGCACACATGCTCTTGGTATGGTAAGCTGTGGGTTTTTTCTATACCCAGTTTATTGAGTTTCCACCCTCCCCCCACCCCCCGCAATCAGGAAGAGCTGTTGAATTCTGTCAAATGCTCTTTCTGCATCTATTGAGATGATCATATGTATTGTGTCTTTCATTCTCTTGACGTGTTGACCACATCTGCTGATATACAGAGATTGAACCATCCTTACAGCCCAGGAATGGATCCCACTTGATCAGGCTGTGTGATCCTTCTCATGTGCTGTTGTATTTGGTTTCCTAGTCTCCGGTTAAAGATTTTTGCATGTAGGGCTAGTGGCTTGTAGTTGGTTTTCTCACTGTAGTACCCTTATCCAGCTTTGGCATGAGGGCACTACTAGGCTTGTAAAGGCTTGTAGTTTGGAAGTGTTCCCTCTTCTCTAATTTTTTTGGGAAGTCTTTCAGAGACACTGGTGTTAATTCTTTAGACATTTGGTAGAATTCACCCCATGAAACCATCTTGTCCTGGCCTTTTGTTTGTTGAGAAGTTCTTGATGACTGACTCAATTTCCTTACTTCTAACTGGTCTGCTCAGATTTTCTGTCTCCTCCTCATTCAGCCTGGGTAGGTTGTGCATTTCTAGGAATTTATCCATTTCTTCTAGGCTGTTCAAAGTGCTGGTGTGTAATTGTTCAGAGCTGTCTTTTAGGGTCCTTTGTATTTGTAGCTTCAGTCATGATGTTTCCTTTTTCATTTATAATTTGTGTAACTCCTCCCACTCTTCCTTCCCTTGGTAAGTCCAGCTAAAGGTTTGTGCATTTTATTTATCTTTTTAAGGAACCAATTCTTAGTTTTGTTGATTGTTTCTGTATTTCTCTTCTCTGTTTCATACACTTCTGCTCTGATCTTTGTTATTTCCTTCCTTCTGCTAGCTTGGGGCTGAATTTGTTCTTTCCACCCCAGTTCCTTGAGGTGTGATGTTAGATTTTTATTTAAGACCTTTTGCATTTTTAATGTAAACATTTATTATCATCAACTTCTCCTTTAGCACCACTTTTAGTGTTTCCTGCTTTAATTTTCCTTTTTTTTTTTCAAGTTTTTTTTTTTTTAATTTCCTTTTGTATTTCCTCTTTGACCCACTGGTCATTCTGGAGGGCATTGTTCAATATCCATATATTTGCAAACTTTCCAGTTTTCCTCTTGTTACTGATTTCTAGTGTCATGCCACTGTGGCCAGGAAAAAAATACTTGGTATCATTTCAGTCTTTGTAAACTTTTCTGAGATTTGTTTTGTGACCTAACACATGGCCTATCCTGGGGAATGTTGTTTGTGTGCTCGAGACGAATGAGCATTCTGTTCCTGTTGGTCTGAATGTTTTGTATGTGTCTGTTAAGTCTATTTAGCTAAAGTAGGGTTCAAGTCCAATGTTTCCTTACTGTTTTTTCTGTCTGGATGATATATCTATTATTGAGAGTTGGGTTTTGAAGGTTCCTACTATTATTGTACTGTTGTCTGTTACTCCTTCAGATGACTGAGTACATGCTTAATATATTCAGGTGTTCCGACACCGAGTACATTCGTATTTACAAGTGCTATAATCTCTTGATGGATTGACCCTTTATCATTATATACAAGCATACCCCATTCTATTAGGTTTCACTTTATTGTGCTTTGCAGATATTGCTTTTTTTTTTTTTTTTTAATAAATTGAAGAGGCATGACAACCCTGCCCTGAGCAAGCCTACCAACATCACGTTTCCAACAGTATTTGTTCGCCTCATGTTTCTGGGTCCCATTTTGGTAATTCTCAAAATATTTCTTTTTTTAAATATTTATTTATTCATAGAGACACAGAGAGACACAGACAGAAGGAGAAGCAGGCTCCATGCAGGGAGCCTGACGTGGGACTCGATCCCAGGTCTCCAGGATCACACCCCGGGCTGTAGGTGGCACTAAATCACTGAGCCACTAGGGCTGCCCTCAAAATATTTCAAACTTTTTCATATTTGTTTGGATGACCTGTGATCAGTGATTATGCCTTGCTGAACGCTTAGAAGACAGTTAGCATTTTTTAAGCAATAAAGTATTTTTAAATTGAGGTATGTACACAGGTTTTAAAGACATAGTGCTATTGCACTTAATAGACTATAATGCCATGTAAACACAACTTTTCTCTCCACTGGGAACCAGAACCTTCATTTGACACATTCTTTTGGAGTATTTGCCTTATTGCAGGGGTCTGGAACCAATCCTACCATATCTCCAAGGTGTGCCTGTCATGACTTTCTTGTTTTCCTATTCTACGTTTTGATTTAAAGTCTATTTTGTCTGATAAAGATCTATAGTTGCTCTCTTTTGGTTACCGTTTGCATAGAATATCTTTTTCTGTCCCTTCACTTTGAACCTATGTGTATCCTTGAGGCTGAAGTGAGTCTCAGGTAGCCAGTATTGAGTTGGGTCCTTTGATGCTTCTCTATTCCTTTTGATTGTATCCTTTTATCCATTGATATTTATAATGATTATTTTAGGTAAGGACTGACTATTGGAATCTTTCTGAGTATTGTCTCTCTGTTTTATAATTCCTTTGTTTTCTTTCTCTCTTGCTGTCTGTCTTCCTTTGTGAACTATAAAGTGAGGAACTTTAATTTCCTTCCTTTTTTTTTTTTTTTTTTTTTTTAGAAAGGGAGCAGGGGGGAGGGGCAGGAGAGAATGTTTTTTTTTTTTAAGATTTTATTTTGTTATTATTATTATTATTTTTGTTATTTTATTTTGTTATCTCTTTCTCAGAGAGAGAGAGAGAGAGAGAGAGAGAGAGAGACCATGAGCAGGGGGAGCGGCAGAGGCAGAGGGAGAAGCAAGTTCCCTGCTGAGCAGGGAGCCCGACATGGGGCTCAATCCCAGGATCCTGAGATCATGACCTAAGTTGAAGGCAGACGTTTAACCAAGTGAGCCCCCCAGGAGTCTTGGAGAGAAAGAATCTTAAGCAGACTTATGAGGGGCTTCCAACATGGGGCTTGGCCTCACAACCTTGGGATCATAACCTGATCCAAAATCAAAAGTCAAACACTCAACTGACTGAACCACTCAGGTGTCCCTTTAATTCCCTTCTCTTTACCTTTTCTGAACCTACTTTTTGCTTCTTGGTTACTATGAGGCTTACACAAAACATTCTAAAGAAGTAACCATATGCTTTATGTTGATAACTACTTGACTTCAAGCTCATATACAAACACTTATCTTTTACTCAGGTCCTTGTATGTTTGTTTTTAAAATTGAGCTTACTATAGGTGTATATTGCAATATATATTGCTATTTATTTACTTATTTTTAAAATTTTTAAAAAGATTTTATTTATTCATGAGAGACACACAGAGTGAGGCAGAAACACAGGCAGAGGGAGAAGCAGGCTCCCTGCGGGGACCCCGATGAGGGGCTCAATCCTGGGACCTTGGGTTCATGCTGAGCCGAAGGCAGACACTCAACCACTGAGCCACCCAGGTGTTCCTTTTAAATCTTTTTTTTTTTTTTTTAAGATTTTATTTATTTATTTGAGAGAGAGAACACAAGCAGGGGAACGGGGCACAAGGAGAGGGACAAGCAAACCCACTGAACAGGGCCCAAGACCTGAGCTGAAGGCAGACGCTTAACAGAGTCACCCAGATGCCCCAATTATAGCTATAGCTATTTTTAGTGCTCTTGTCTTTTAACCCTTAATTAGAATTAAGTGGCTAACTCATCACCAGATGACAATATTAGAGTATTCTGAATCTGACTATATACTTAACCTTCACCTGTGTGTTGTATATTTTTGTATGTTTTCATGTCATTAATGAGAGTTTTTTTCATTTCAGGCTTTTACCTTTTCTTGTAAAGCATGTTTAGTTGGGGAAAGTCTCTATATCACTTTCATGTCTGAAGAACTAATTTCCTTCCTTCCTTCTTCCTTCCTACTTCCCCTTCTTCCTTCCTTCCTTCCTTCCTTCCTTCCTTCCTTCCTTCCTTCCTTCCTTCCTTCCTTCCTTCTTCCATCCCTCCCTCCTCTGTCTTCCCCCCCAATTCAAAAAAAAAAATTCAGAAGCAAAATTTCAGATACGACTCATCCAAAACTACATAAGGGATGTGTATGTCTCTTCTCCATAGTAGTAAATGCTATGATTAACATAATAAAATTATTCATCTTTGTCACCATCATCCAGATTAAATAGCCATATGAACACTGAAACAGCACTTTTGTGATTAGGTTGATTGGTATTTATGATCCTTAATGAGACATAATACAGTCATTTGTGCAAACCACGAGCATATCCCCAACCCAAGTTGTCATGTAGCCAAGTAGAAATTACACGGGGTAGAGATAGCATCACAGCAGTACCGCATCCTGCAGTAGTGAGATTTAAATCTCTGCCAGAAACCTAATGTATTCATTCATAATTGTCGTTTGCTTCTATTTGAGATTTTTTAATCTATCTGAAAGTATTTTAAAAACTGTGTTTTAATTAAGCTTTTTATTTTGAGGTAATCATAGATTCACATGTACATGAGTTCAATAATACAGAGATTTCGTATACCCTTTGCACAGATTCCTTCAGTAAAAACATTGAGCAAAACCATGATATAATCCACAAACCAGTGTACTGACAGACCGCTGATCTCGTTCAGATTTCCCCCATTTTTACCTGTCCTTTTTATGTACGTGTGTGTTTAGTTCCATGAAATTTTATCATGTGTGTAAGTCTGTGTATGCAACACCACAGGCAAGATACGGACCATTTCCATCACAAGGGTACCTGTGTTGCGATCTTACAGACACACCGATGTCTCCTCTCCCATCTTTAGGCCCTGGAAGCCACTAATCTGTGTTTCATTCCAATAATGTTATATATAAAAGGAATCAGACTTTGGAATTGGCTTTAGAATTGGCTTTTTTTTTTTTTCTCAGCATAATTTCTTGGAGATTTATTCAAGTTGTGTGTATCATTTCTTTTTATTGCTGGAAGAGTATTCCATGATATGTATGCACATATTTTGTTTAACTGTTTACTCATTGAGAGACATTTGGGTTGTTTCTGGTTTGGGATTATTATGAATAAAACTGATATAAACATTTGTGTATTTTTTAACATATTTCTTTTTTTCTGGGATAAATGTCCCCAAAATGTAATTGCTGGGTCATATGTTAGTTACAAGCATAGTTTTATTGAGAAACTGCCAAACCATTTTCCAGAGTGACTACACCATTTTCCGTTCCTACCAGAATATATGAGTGATCCGTGTCTCTTCACTCTTTTCAGTATTCGAGGTCGTCACCGTTTCTGCAAGCGGTCCTGATAGGTGTGTAGAGTAGTGCTATCTCATTGTGGTTTTAGTACACATTTTCTTAATGGCTAATGACTCCTTTTCTGTACTCTTTTGCCACCTGTATACCCTCTTTAGTAAAATGGCTGTTCACATCTTTTCATATTTCCTGATTGGATTGGTTGTTCCTTACTCTCAAGTTCTGAGAGTGCTTAATACATGTCCTTTATAGGTATGCGGCTTAAAAATATCTTCTCTCAGTCTATAGCTTATCTCTTCATCCTTTTAATAGGGTCTTCTGCAGAGCAAAAGCCTCTAACTTTGATGAAATTAATTTTTAAATTTTCTTTTATGGACATGCTTTTGGTGTTAAGTCTAAGAACTCAGTGCATACTCCAAAATCCTAAAGATTTTTCCCTGAAATTTTTATTATTTTTAACCTTATATTAAAGTTTGTGATCCACTTTGGGTTAAGTGTATTAAGTCTGAGACTTCAGTCAACTTTTTTTTTTTTTTCTCATGGACGTCCAATTGCTCTAGCACAATTTGTTGAAAGGTTATCTTTCCTTCATTGTACTACGTTTACACCTTTGTGCAAAGTATATCTATAGCTATGTTATATCTGTGTAGTGCTATTTCTGGATTCATCAATCATAGGTTATATCACATGCACATTGAAGCTCTTTTATTTTCCTGTATTTATCCTTTTTATTCTATTTTTTCTTGCTCTATGGTAGTGACCAAAATGTTCAGCGTTATGTAGAATCAAGAATGGTCGAAATGGGCTTAAATGTCTTGTACCTGATATTAGGAACTGATATATGGTATTTTGTATAATACAAAATAATTGTAAGTTATAATACCAGTTGTAGGTAGATTTCGTTGCTTTCTCCCAAATTGTCATCATCCCCCTCAATTCTTAAGTTACTTGATCATGAATGGATTTTATCAAATATTTTTGTGTATGTCAACTGATATGATTTTTATGATTTTTCTTTCCTAATCTGTAGATATGATGAGTTACACTGGTGATTTCTAAATGTCGAATGAGCTTTGTACATTGGAAGAATCCCACTTGGTCGTGGTGTATATTATTTCTGAACAATGTTGGATTTGATTTTCTAATAGTTTGGGGAGAGTTTTTGTGTCCTATTTCATAGAGAGATACTAGTCTATAGTTTTCTTCTTTTGTATTCTGTTTGTCTGTTTTTGGTATCCAAGTAATACTGGTTTTACACAGTGAGCTGTTAAGACTTTCCTCTTCTTTATTTACTAGAAAAGATTGAGTAAATTTGCTGCAAATTCTTATTTAAATGTTTGGTAGAGGTCTACTGTGAAGCCATGTGGGCCTGAGGTTTGATGGGAGTATTATAATTACAAATTGACTTTTTTAACTGTTATAGGACTATGCTGGTTGTCTATCTGACTGCGGTTGAATTTCATTAGTCTGTGATTTCTGAGGAATTGGTTCCTTTCTTGTAAGTTGTCAAATCTCTGAGTGTAAAGTTTTTATAACATTCTCTTGCTATCCTTTCAATGGCTACATGATCTGTTGTGATGTCCCATGTTTTATTCTTGATTATTAATAATTTCTTTCTTCTCTCTTGAGATTTTTGCCTTTCTTGCTGAAATTTTCGAAATTTTATTTTTTCAAAGAAGCAGCTATTGACTTTATGGTTTTCCTGGTTCAGTTTCAGTGATTTCTGTTCTTATATTTTTATTATTTCCTTCTTTGTACTTGCTTTAGGTTTTTATTCTTACTATTTATTTTTCCAAACTTCCAAGTTTGAATCAGGCTGCAGAAATCATTTGCTTTACTTGTTCCCAGGGGACTAAGTGGTGGCCACTTTTCACATGAGAAATTTAAGCATTTAGCAACCAAGCATTTGTTGAACTACAACTAGTGATTCAGTAGAGTTCTTGATTCATTATGTATTCTGGTCACTTGGATCCAAAATTACAGAATGGCCAGCATCTGTGGTAGCACTAATAATAAATTTTTAATTAATCATTTGAACATATAATTCTAATGTGTAAAATTGAGTTTTATGGCTTTATGGTTATTCTTCAATAGGTTAATTAAACTTAATATTTTATTTTCAAACTAAAGTATCATTAGGGAATGTATGGATTTTATTACCTACAGCTTATTTTTTTCCAATATAGAACTGACTTGAATTGAAAGCAACATGAAGATCTGACACAAACATACTAGTATCTTCTTTGCCTTTTTCTCTGTCCCCAAACTATTTTTGATGGAACTAATTCACAAATAAAATGCAAATCTTAATTTGAAACTATTCAGTAATCTACTAGTAATTGTGATGTTTTCTCCCATTTTAATAGCCCAAAATCTTGCAATAAAAACAACCGTTGCTACAAATAGCATACTTTAAAGCATATGGAATTACTTCTTTAATGAAACATTTAAAAAATGATTTATGTGAATACCTGACTCCACTGAAAGCTTGCTGAGCAATGTGATATTTTAAGGCCACAAGTACTTGGATTATCTTGGAGTGACATTAGAGGGTGGGTAGATTTGATTAATTCCTCTAATGCAGAAATAGTATCAAAAAATGAAAAACCATATGAAGATATGACAGTTAGGTCTTTCCTTTGAGAATATGATTCTGTATCCAACATAGTGTATTTATTATCTTATTAATTTACTCACTCATTTATTTTCTTTATTTAGCAAGTAAAGGAATTCACATATAGAAAAAAAAAGTGTGTAAACGGACATTTAATAGACATTAGCTATTAAGCTAAGCGTTGTGAATACATTAAAACTAGGTATTTAAGAATCATGTTGTAATGGGATATAAAGATTTTATTTCATTTAGATATCTCTATTGTGATCACTTTCAAAGCTTGAGCAACTTTTTTTTTGGCAATTTCACAAGGAGCTTAATGAGTGAACTTTGCCAAACCTGCAGTTTTATAAACGCATCAGAAGCAAATTATACCAACTGCTGCAGAGAGAGAGAGAGAGAGAGAGCCCTTCAGTGCTTCCCTTTATGACTTGAACAGCCTGCTCAATGGGCTGTGGTTTCCTCCCCATTTGTCCTGCTCGAAGATGCAAATATGTACATATGTGTATATCGATATGTACACGCACCAATTTTAAGGCATGCCAAATTTAATGCTAATCAGACAAAAGTACTAGTAACAGCTTGCAAAAGAAAAACAACTTTAAAAAAGTGAACTCTCAAGTTTCAAGGAAAAGAAAAGCTGTTGAAGGAAGTATCCATATTTATGAGCCTCCTGCAATCCTCGTGCAGACATAAAAGCGCAGGGGAAGAGCTCGTCTCTCGTTAGGAGATAATTCTACTACAACTGCTTGTTTTGTCAAGCCTTTTGCAAAAACAGGCAAATGCAGTTGATTTTGGAGAAAGATGAGTCAATAAAGGCAGGGAAGAAGCTCTTGATTTCATGGTTGGCCTGGGAAAAGTATCTTTTTCCTAACTCATAGGATAGGTTTTTATGCATAAACAAACAACATCATTAGGAGGGTGATGGTAAAGTTACCAACAGGCTTATGGGACCTCACGGCATGACTGCGAGTGATGGAATCTAATTTGACTCAATTCAGATATAATGTCCTGAATATCTATCTCTTCAAGATCAACTTTAACCCCTTGGCAATTGCTTATCTTACGTGTGTGTTGTTCAACTCCACAAGCAAGATTATTTTAGTCCTTATGCTTCTCTCAATCTGGCATGACTGTATTTCAGATGAAGCCATGTTTCCTAAAATTCTAATGTTGATACTATCTACCTGTGGATACACAGCATCCACACCAACTTCTATAGATATTTGCTAACTCGGTATTAGATTTTTCCTTTTGGTGCGATTCAACTATCTGGGAGCTCTGCTGAGGTTATCAGCCAGCTGGGCACGACTTAGTAAAATCCTTTTATACCTTGAAAGGATTAATCTTGGTGCAGGGAATATCTGTTCTAATGCTTGACTATAAGAAAGAGAAATGCTTTAGGTTGGCCCAAAATGTCTGAGAGAGCCTTGGGATATTTCATAGATGTGAATAATGAAGCCCTTCCTATTGTTTAATTCCATTCTATTTTTAATGTTGCTATTCCTAAACATAAATCTCCAGTCAGTATATATTGATTATCTATGTATATTAATCACAAACTATGGCAAATTAATAGAGTATCTCATAATTCTGTGGGCATCCATAAATCTTTTCTGACAGTTGGCTGGAGATTCCCTGAAGTATTAGTTTTACTTCTTAGCAGATATATGACATTTTATTGTCAACACAACAATCTCATACCTTTTGTGTATGTGCCTGTTTGCTTCTCAGGCTTCAAAACAAACAAACAAACAAACAAACAAGGAAGCAATTGTGTGCTAGAACAAAATATTAGGTGATGTTGTGGAATCTTCTTTCTGTAAAATCTTAAAAATAAGTTAGCTTCTTTATGTCTTTATTGGTTTTTGTGAAATCGTATGAAAATGTATTATGCCACACATCCTTGTGATAGCTCATTAAACTCAGAATTAGATTTTTTCAGTATTAATCAGGTATGTTTTATTAAACATCCTAGTTGTGCTGGGGTTGCCAATTAAACAGTACTTATTTCTTATTTCCCCACAATGGATTTGTCACTTTTGAATAATTTCAAATTCTCTGGGGCCTATGGAATTCTCCACCCGAAATACTCCTGCTTGAACATCAGGTGGTTCTACATGTTTATTGATAATATTATCAAACTAAACAAATGTTCCATTCTTTCTTCAGAAATCATTTTCTTTGAACTGTGAGTCTTTTATAATGTAATGAAATAATTTATTATCTCTTTATTTTCTCTTCCTTCTTTCTTTTTTTTTTCCGTTTGTTTTGTTTGCTTTACTTGCTTCCCCTCCCACCCCGCCAGACAACTAGAGCAAAAGGGGTGGAGCAGAGAAGAGTTAGAATTTATTTCAGGTTTGAAATTTGATTTCATCAAAATCAAAATATCAATATTGTTCATCTTCAAAATTCTCTTAATGGAGTTTTTCATTCATTGTATCATGATCCAGGGAGAGTTTTACTTTTCTTGAGGACATTGAGTTGAGATCATCAAAGGCTTGTTGACCCGTGAAGGTGTCAGAGGTCTCCTTACATGGGAAGATGGGGATTGAGAATCGATAGTGAACAGCTACATTCCTCACGTCAGAAGAGGTGATTATGTCCGTAATCAGATGGTCTATTCTTATGTCTTATTATGTAAACACATCAGACACTATATGCCAGGCATAAGCCTCAGTTCTTTAAATTATCAATGCAATCATCTTCATGTTTTATCATCATGCTTTGTGCACAGAGTGGTTCAACAGCTGCCCATGGTCCCACAGGTAGCTGCCTGTGCTAGAGGAGGACTAGAACCCCGGGGCTCTGGAATCCATGAGTTTAGCTGTTGTACAATGTTCCCTGACCTATCTTTTCTGACATGAAGAGACCTCCTCTTACCTAGGCCAGTGGGCTTCATCATAAGGACACCTCTGTTCCTTCCTCGTACCAAAAGAAAAACAAAATCTGTATAGAGTGTTACAGGAGAAGATGTTGCCTGCTTAGCAGAGCATATTTACAAGGGAAGGGGAGGAATTATAAGTGAAAATTTTTTTTTCTTATTTGTAACTGGAAAGGGTTTTCAAAAAGCTTCTCAATCTTTCAAAGTGCTTTCAGTGCTTTTCAGCAGGTACCGAAAGTAAGAAAAATGGAACTGATGAAATTGTGTTGATTGCATTAATGCCATCTCTTCAATGCTGGTCTCCAATAATAGGGAAGGACCTTAACTAATACTACCAGGGAGTGGAAAGACATGAGCAGACCAGAATTCATTATTTGATAGACTTCATCTATACCCAGGATTCTTTTTCTTTAAAAAATCCTACCTTTTCTCTTCCTTTGTGATAGAATCAATAGGAAAATATATTGAAATAGTCACATATATCATTTCACTCTTTTCTGATAAAAGATTCAACAAAGTTAGAGCTACTGAAAGTTCTAATTTTTCCCCATGGCTTCGGGTTTGGAGAAACTTTGCTCAATATCACTGATTTTCTGGTACGTGTGAAGAGAATATTTCAGATAGTTAAGTTTAACTTCTGAGATCATGAAATGTTTGAAACTATAGAGTTGTACTCATTTAATTTTCTGAGTTGAGGATTGGAACCCAGTTGGAAGTCAGTTTTTCCATCAGTTGTATAAAGGACAAGTGGAAAGGGAGGGGTTACAGGAAGGCAGAATGTTTGTCATCAGGACTATCCCTGTTAGTGCCAGTATTAACATTTTTAAGCTGTTAGAAGTATGTCTTCGTCAACTTGAGCTGCCACAACAGAGCACTACGGACTAGGTGGTTTATAAAGAGCATAAATGCATTTCTCATGATTCTAGAGGCTGACGTCTGAGATGGGGTTGTTCAGGTTCTAGCGAGAGTCCTCCTTCTTGTCTACGGATGGCTGCCATCTTGTTATATCCCCACATGGCAGAGGGAGAGAGGAAAAAAGAAAGTTCTCTCTCACATCTCTTATTAAGGAGCTAATCTCATTATGTGGGTCCACCCTTGTGATCTAGTCACCTCCCAAAGGCCCCACTACCTAACACCATCACATTGGGGTGTTAGTGCTTCAACATGTGAATTGGGAAGGGGGGAGAACCTAATCATTCACTCCATAGCAAAGTATATACGAAAACCTTTTATTTTTATTTTATTCTTTCATACTTCGTGGTTTCAATGCCTCTCCATATGCTGGCCAAGATACAAAATCAGATGTTTGGTTCATATACCCATGTTTAAAAGTTTGTTTCCTATGTTAAGGAACATTCCTGGTGTTTCTGTCTTCCATATCCTTGGAATTTTTATCTCCCTGGAAAGGGAAGGATTTTCTGAATACATGTAGTCATGTGTATGAGGAGGGGTGGTAGGGAAAATACTGGAATCATGGCCAGAGATCTTCGCTCAAATCCAAAATTGATGACATACCAGCTGATATGCATGTCACACTATCTACTCCGTCTTAGAGTTTATTTTGCACACTTGACTTTAGCAAGTAGTACACCCCATTCACCTCACTGGGTTGTTGTTTGGATCAAATGAGGTTGTGTATGAGAAGCTGCCATATAGCTGAATGCTGAACTGTGTTTGCACAGGCACCCGTGCATTAACGCACATACACCTGAGTAACATTTAGTAAAGAGGTCTACAAGAATGCATCAAACAAGATGATTGCCCAAGACATGAATGGCAGGAAGTGGGGAGAGGCCAGCTGGAGTGAGGAGTGGGGCCTGTCTCCACAATGACAAATGTGCCAGGTTCCATCAGTGTCACAGGTGCAGGAGTTACCTGCCCATCGCCACATCCTTCTTCCTCCTCGTGCACAACCTGGTGTCTTTGGCCTGTACCTCAGAGAGTGCAAACCTTGCCCCTGGATGTTCTAAGCCAACAATGGTGACACCAGGTTCCTATCAGCAGCTAGACAAGGAGATCTGTAGGGTCAAAGGTCTGCTGTGGGCTTCTGCAAAAACTTCTCTTGCCCCGAAGTTGGAAATTCTGGAAGAGACAGAAGCCATTTTCCTTGGATTTTGTGCTGCCTGGATGCAGTTTCCAGCCAGTTTGTTACTAAGCTGAGGACCAGGAGCAGGAAGCCACTGTCCACACTTCCAGCTGCTCTGTCCCAGCCTCCTGGAGAAACACTACTAGACAGATGTTCCTCTCATGTGATGCCATGGAAGGTGGGGATACCCATGAGCTCACCTCTATAGGCCCTGTGACCGTGAGGCATGCAGGGTTCACTCCCACACTGACTCTCCTTGTAGACAGACATCACCACACCAAAGCCAAAGCACCACAGTCACTGTGGGGGGATCAACACCATGTAGGGTCAAGCTCCACAATAACTGTATGAGTTGGTGCACTTCATATCCCTCAAGAAACCCCCCAGGATATTATTTTTCTCAACCATCTTCTGACAAATATGAAGCCACAACATACCGAAGATTGTTTTCTCCATCAGACACAGAGAGCATGGCCTTCTCACGCGGCTTCATGTCCACAGATCATAAACCTTAGCAGTTGGTCAAGCTGCAGATGTACCAGCGTCTGTTTCTGGAAGTTGAACAACCCAGTCAGATCCTGTGTAGGTCGACAGGCCTCAATCTTAGGAAGCAAGAACAGAAGGAGGTTCTAAGTCTGTTCTGAGGCAAACACAGGAAACCTACAGCAGGATTATCCTGAGAGTGTTGTTGGCTTTTCCTCAATGCAAAGACCAGAATCCATTCTGAGTGTGAAATAAAGCACTTTGTAGGACACCGTGTATAGTATTGTCCATGTCTCTAAAATATAGATACATCCACAAAGAGTTAATTAGCAGAACACCCAGCAAAAATCATAATAGTCATTATCTTTGGGGTTGGTGGGGGTAGATGGGTTGTGATATTTCTGGTGATTTCTATTTTGTTCTTGGTACTTTGGATATTGCTTAGATTTTTATAATGAATGCATGTCACTTCTATGCAACTAATAACATCCTTTTAGAAATTGGACAACTTATGAAGGCTAAACTTTTTGCTTTGAGAATTTTTATTTAGAACTCTTTTTTTTTTTTTCTGATAGTAAATTTGGAAAAATAATCAGTAGGCTGTTCAGGATATTGATAGTTTGAAATAATAAAACCATGTAATTTGGGTACATAAGAATTCTTGTCTTTTTATTCTTTATCACAGGGGGAAGTGCATGGATCTAATTAAGTCCAAAGCAGTATGGTATTATCAAGACATGCCAGGATTTATTAATGATCAGGACACAATACGAAATCCATCTTAATGACCTTAAATATCTAGATGACTGGAACGTAATGCAATTTTCTTGATAAATCAAGAGATTGATTGTCTTATAGCAATATTTTGTCTGTGTGCCCTAAGCCCAGCATTTCTGATCGTTTATTTTTAAAAATTAGCACAAAAATATAATGCCAAGTTTTTTTTTTTTTTTTCTGATAACCCAGTGATCCTGACATATTTCCACTTGTGTCATGAGTACAGGTGTGCTGTAAATTTAAATGACACCCTTGGAAAATCCTGATTACTTTTAGGAATAACCAAGATTCAAAGAAGTGACTCATCCTCTGATCCGTTTGGCCCATAATTATCAGCTAGAACTGTAGTCTCTAAGTTCTGCGCTTTCTGTTTCAGTAGGGTCTATGCTCCTCTGCATTTTGTAGGGAAGCAATTACTTTGGAGAGGCAGGGCTGGTGTAAACCCAGCTTCATCACTTAACCACCCCTGCAACCTTGGGCAACCCATTTAATCTCTATGAACCTTCCCGCGAAATGTTGATAATAACACCATTTTAAGATTGATGATAATGTATATATTTTGTCTGCAACAGTGTGTGGGATCAATAAATAGTAGCTATTATTCCTGCAAAAAAATCAAACCAGTGATGGGATATTAGATTAAAAACTAAGGAACAAGAATTGAGAAAATAGCTCATTTTTAGATAACGAAGAAAATGTCTTTTAGGGCACAAACAGCCATCTTTTTCTAAGTAGGATATGAACCTTGGCTAACCTAAACATAAGCAGAGCATGTGGGGAACATAGGGTGGTGGTAGGGGAGGCAGGGAGAAAGCTGGGGGTACCGACCCCTTGCTAGGGCTCCTTTGATATCAGCAGTGCTCAGAAGGACCT
The DNA here is from genome assembly GCF_003254725.2 of Canis lupus dingo. Lineage (NCBI taxonomy): Eukaryota > Metazoa > Chordata > Mammalia > Carnivora > Canidae > Canis > Canis lupus. The sequence continues at coordinate 30,942,705 of NC_064244.1, forward strand.
CTGTCTTCCCAACCTCTGTGTGACTCGGACTTGCATTTTCTTTTTACTCACCCAGCACTAGTCAGGATTCCCTCCAGGTGAAGTCTTGTGGACATCGTCCATCGCTCTTTCTGAAGATGGAAGACACTTAATTCTCTGCATAGTGAGGAACGGAAGGGTAAGGGGAGTCCTCAGCATCACAGAGTCCAGTTTCTCTCCCTCACTTTGCTCCACCTTTGGCTCCTTTTTGTCCATCTACAAACATGCTTAGCATTGCAATTTAAGCAACAGCAGAGAAACACTAACCACTGTTTACTTCTCCTCTACTTCTAAACTCTCTGTCTTCTCAAACTTCCTGAAATATTTGCAATCTCTGTTCTGGGGTGCTCTCACCCCACCTTACTGTGACTTCTATCCTCACAGCTCTGACATCCCATCCTTGGGGCGACCAACAGCCTCCTCGTGGTTAAGCCTCCCGGACGACCATCTAGTCTCATCTTACTGGGTGTCTTGGTAACACTTGATACTATTAATCACTCGATTCATAATGAGATCAATAATAGTGATATGAATGTCAACCATCATGATATTAAAAAACCCAATGATTACTTCTGTCATCTTCCCCTCCAAATCCATCACCCCATCTCTTCTTGATTAAAACATCAAACCGATTCCAAATGAGAGACGTTATACAAAGTACCACACCAGTACTCCTCAAAACTGTCAAGATTGTCAGGAGGAAGAAAATCCGAAAAGTGTCACAGCCAAGAGGAGCCTAAGGAGGCATGAGTAATTGCATGTAGTACGGCAAGCTGCGGGAAATCCTGGAACAGAATGAGGATGCTAGGTAAACTTTAAGGGAATCTGAATAAACTGTGGACAGTTCTTTAAAATGATGCATCGATTTTGGTTCGTTAGTTGTAACAAAGCTAGCACACGGATGTGAAATGATAATTCTAGGGAATATTGTATATGAGCCATATAGGAACTCCACGTAAAATCTTTAAACTTTTCTGTGAATCTTAAGTGGTTTTAACTTTAAAAAAGTTACTTTTTAAAAAATCCAATGGTATAAAGCTTCTGGAATGACCATCCTTAGCAAAAGATTGAGTAGTTTCCTTATAGAAGAGGCTCAAGTATTACCAACTTGAGGACATTACTGAAGAAATAAAATCAAATATATATATATATATATATATATATATAATTTTACATATGCAATTTTACATATACATATATAGTTCCATAAATGGTTGTGTTTTTTGAGTGTGTCATCAGCTGATTATATCTCAGAATAAATATGTTGATTAAGTTAAAATGAACAAATGGGAAATAAAAATTATGTAAATTTCCTTTGTTTTTCTTGCGCTTTTTTTTTCTCTTAAAGAAGAAAACATTTGTCATGGAAATGTATGAGTTGACATTATAGTCTAATCATACTTTATCATGTAAATGCATATTTACAATATTTTTAAAAGGTGGATTATATAAATAATTTTAGGGACATACCAAAAAATGTAGATTATTTACCAGCCAGAAAATTATGCATTTAGAAACATGTTGAAAAGCTTTTTCTTCAAATGAGAGACCATAAGTGCTCATCCTCCCTGGAATGGTTGATCACACCAGTGTGTGCTTTATTTAGACAAAATATGCAGGAGCATTCTTATGCAATGAGATCTAAATCTGCACAACAGCAGCCAATTTCCAGTGTTAAATGTAATCATTGTTTTAAATTTCCTGCACGACTTTCTTTAAAATAATCAGCCCTATTCCTGGAGATGGTTCTAGGATTTCTTATCTGGAATAAGGGGAAGCAGTTACTCATTTAAGGGAATATGGATGTGGATAGACTTCCACTGATGTCTGTCCCAGAGTTTCCCTCTTGTAGACAGTTTACTTGCCCTTTGCCCTTTGTACCTCTCCCCCTACAGCCCAAACACCTGCTGGGAGGCTGGGAAGACAGGGACTTGGCCAGCTGCAGGGATCTGTTCTTCACATTATCCCTTGCTGTCTATGGGCATTCGCTTCTAGGATGGGTTGGCTGCCTCGAACATTGATTGGTCTTTCCGGACATGATGGTAGGGGTGCAGGCAGGAGAGCTGGGAAGCAGCTAGCCTCATGACACTCCTCTCCTGAGTGAGGGGCACCATGGTGGCTGGAGAACCGCTGGCCAGGGAGGAATCTTCCTGACCGATGCATTCCAAGAACCACCCAAAGGTTTTCCAAGAGTGTTTGTACTTCCTGCCTTCAGAAGCCTTAGACACCACCCTCCGGTCCTCAGACACGGGTATGGCTACCATGGTGTTCCATGTGACTGAGGACTGGTGGTGCTGCCTTCGGGATATGGGTGCCTTGGGGTCTAAGACTGTGGGCGCACTTTCAGAAATGCAGCACCAGCAAGAAGCATGTGAAGAGATGCTGTGTCATAGAGGCAAAAACAACATTCTCTTTTCTCCACCCAACTTTAAAACCAACCAAGAGACAGACAAAGAAGTCAGGAAGATAGAGGATAAAATACCATTTTTGTACTGCTAAAGCTACGGGAGACTGTGACTTGTTCACCACGTAGGCAAGTTTGCATTTCACCTCCCAATTAAGAAGGCTTATCCACAAAGTCATGATAAACCATTGGCAGGGACATCAATTGTCCAGTGGGGTTGGCCTCTAAGGATCACGGCACAAAAGGACAGAGCTGAAAACGTGCTCCCTGCTGGCAGCTGGTGTCCACAGGCGGAGAAGAGGAGCAGAGGTGCATTTGCTGAGCTTCTTCCAAATCTCCTGGTCAGATAATCCGAATGGGAAGAAGTGCAGGGGATCCAAATGGTTATGCTTTTGCAAGGTCCTCCTCTGGAGAAAGGAGAAGAGCTCCCTCCCACCAAGACTGTGTCTCTGACAGCAGAGAAATGCGTGACCCTAACTGTTTGTCTTTTTGGGGAGATTACTCATTGTTTATGACCCTGGGCTAAGGGCTCAGGGCTCAGGGCTAGGAAGATACAAAAGAAATGCAAGGCAGTGTCTTGGCTTCCTGGAGATTACGATCTTGCTGGAGTGCCCCAACACTGACGTGTTATCAACCACGCAAATGGAGGAGACAGATGGCTTGTGAACTCAGAGGAAGGAGAGCACTGTGTACCGTGCAGGAAAGCCGAATCTTGTGGAACAGGGCTCGTCCTAGGGGACCTGAAAGGGCAGGAAGTTCTTGGGAAGGGGGTGCAGGATGAAGGGATTCCATATGTGTGCCCATGCATGCGTGGGGGTGTCTGTGTGAGCTGGAGTGAGAACAGTGTGTCCAGACTTTGGCAAGGACTGGCCTGGCCTGGCATGGGTTTGGGTTGCCTCGTGTTTGCTGAGTGTTCAGTGCACACGCATGGACAGGGCAGATTGGCCATCAATGAAGTCATTGCTTTAGTTTTTCTTCCAGGCGGGGGCACATCCCATAACTTTGATAACATTATGTGCCCACTAAGTACTCCTAGCTTAGTCATGGCACTGTTGAAAGATCAACCTGTCTATAGTACAATGTGGCTAGCGCATGGTGATTCTGAGGAGAGGAGAAGCAACCGGGGGTGTGGGGGGGTGTCTGGCCACCAAGGGGAGAAGAATGATGGCTAAGTCCTGTGTCTCAGCCAGTGAGAGTGGGGATGGCCAGCTAAAGATATGGCAGTAGGGTTGGCAAGAAATGGACAAAATTCTGTTTGGGATGGAAATATTACAGAAAAAAATCTGGACAGTGTCAAGAGGTATGGGATGCAGGTTGAGATTTTGCAGGATTCCCCTCCCTCTGCTTTATTGATAAATAATTGGCACATAAGATTGTGTGAGTTTACAGTGTACAACATGTTGATCTGACACATTTATAAATTGCAAAATGATTGCCACCACGATATTGGCTACCATCTTTATTGTGTCTTATGGTTACCATTTCTTTTTCTTTTTTTAAATAAGAATTTTATTTTATTTTATATGTTTTTCTATCCATGAGAGACACAGAGAGAGAGGCAGAGACACAGGCAGAGAGAGAAGTAGGCTCCCCGCAGGGGACTCGATCCCAGGACCCCAAGATCACGTCCTGAGCCGAAGGCAGACGCTCAACCACTGAGCCACCCATGCATCCGTTATGGTTACTATTTCTTTGATCTTCCTTCCTTTCTTCCTTCCTTCCTTTCTTCCTTCCTTTCTTTCTTTCTTTCTTTCTTTCTTTCTTTCTTTCTTTCTTTCTTTCTTTCTTTCTTCATTCTTTCTTTCTTTCTTTCTTTCTTTCTTCTCTCTCTCTCTCTCTCTCTCTCTCTCTCTCTTTCTTTCTTTCTTTCTCTTGGTGAGAACATTTGAGATCTACTCTTTTGGCCACATTCAAATATTGTAGGATTTTCTTATGTGAACTCCACATCCTAAGTTTATATTTGCTTTTTAGTGCTTAGACTTTACAGCTTGCTTTCACTGCTTGTCACGTGTATCAAGAAAGAGATAGAGATATAGAAAGATATAGAAGGACTCATCTATATCTACCCAATTATTTTTGATTTAGTGATTCTGTTCCAGAATCATGTTTTTAAAAAAATGACAGCATAAATACAGAGGAAACAGTCAAAGAAAAAGGAAACAAATCTTTCAACCAACCAGATATCAGGTTGTACTAGAGTAAATTATGCATAGTAATATGATGATATGTAATGAAGCCATTAAATTAATTTATGCCCCAACTATATGCCAAGTGCCTGTTATTGCCAAGCATGAAGTGTTTCATGGGACATGAAAAATGCTTATGTTACAATATTATGTAAAAAATGGAACAAAATTACATATGAAATATGCTCATAAGCATAACCATATAAAAAATCCCCCTCTCCAAGTTCATGCCTTGGGTTAGGCTTGAAAGGAATATTTAAGGATATGCTTCAGTGATGGGAGGGTGTGTGATTTTATTTACTTCTCCTAGGTAATTTTTGCATTTTTCAAATTTCTTTAATGAGGAAAACAAATTAAATAGGATTGTGCCCTAGAGGCAGGGTTAGCAGCATCCAGTGAAACTGTCAGTGGTTCCTAACCAGTTGATCCGTGGGGCTCACACTTCTCTCATGGATGGGTCAGGTGAGGATTTCAGATCCAGGCCCACTTTGCCTTACCCTTGTCCCTGAAGATGCCAAGGAGGGAGAAAGAGTGTGTGTGTGAGTTCAACTGATTTGTCTTAAATAGAGGCTGACTTCAGCAGAACTTGTCACACCTGGGATCACTTGGATTCATTCAGATTGGCTGGGCTCCAGGGTCCTGCACTTGGCGAGTGTCTCCAGCATTTGACATGAAATACAGCCCATGGGTGATGCTGTGCCATTGTTTCGGGGGCTGAATTTGCTCTCTGTGTAAGCTCCCCTGTGCTCATGACCAAAATAATAATAATAATAGAGCATCGAGACACAAGACACATTTCTGCAGTGGGGAAGACTTGTCTTGCTTCCCCTGGCCTCTCATTCCTAAAGACAATGACTATGTACAACCTGCATCCCAAACCCACTAAGGAAAGACGCACCCCTCAGAGATTCCTGAGCAGAGCCAGGCTGTGGACGTTAAGCTTAGACATTTAAGGTGAACTTTCTGGTGAGATCCATGGTGGGGCTGTAGCTGGTGGCTCTGGGCACAGCCAAGGGAGCTTCTGCCATTTGTCTTGTGACAGTCTGGGATGTTTGAAGATTGAAGGTACAGCAGCGTTGCTGTTCCTTGTTTTAATAATCTACAGTGTCAGGCAAAAATGAAATGGTAGGAGAGTTTTCCGGAGATTATGAGCAATGGCTAACATATGTTGATCTATGTCAACAAGAAGGGCCAATTCGCAGTCACCCAGCCACCCACGGAGGGTTTGGTAGGCTCCAGGGATCCTTCTGAGCCCACGAATACAGTGGCCAACAAGTCACCCTGAATCCTTACTTCTAATGACTTAATTTTTGGTGACGGGAGATAATAATTGCGTAAGTAAACATGTGATGGATGTTGGAAGACCAGGTGCCAGAAAGTGGCCATGGGCTGTGCAGATGGGTCGTTCAGGAAAGGCCTCTATAAGGAACTGGCACTGAGGGGGAGCTACCCACAGTATGAATCAGCTGTGCAGAGATGAGAGCTTCAGTCAGATGGAATCATCAGCAGAAAAGCCACGGAGCCAGAGTAAACATGAGACACCCAAGGGTGGAGCCCGGGGCACAAGCAGAGACCTGGGGCCTGATGCTGGACGGGGTGGGTGGGAGCAGGTGTGGTTCAGCAGGTGCTGGGTGGACCAGGGCAAGGACTGGGTGTGCCACCAGGAGGTTTTAAGCTGGAGAGTAGCCACGTATAGTTTTTATTTAATCCATCTTGGCTGTTTCTCTGTGTTGAATACACTGCCCGGAGGACACGAGTGGGGCAGAGACCCAGGGATGGGACCTTACCCCAAGGGTGCAGTGAGATGCTGCCGGACGCCCTGTGTGTGTTCAGGCGGAGGCAGTAGGGCTCTGGCAGCGTGGGTGCTTTGTGTGAAACAGGACAAGCCACCACGGTGGCTGCATGGTTTGGGTCGGAGCACCTGGAACCATGGAGTTGCCCTTTGGTGGGTTGGGAAGACAGCAGGCAGAGTCCATGGGTTGTGGGGTGAAGGCTCAGAAGGTCATCTGCTCATGCAATGCTCACGTTTGCTAATAACGTGCAAAAGGAAAGGTCAAGTGGGCCCTGTGTGTAGGACTCTGACTTCGGGGGGAGCTGGGCTGGGGGTAGGAGCTTTGTGGTCACTGGTGCACACAGGAGGAATCCGTAGTTCTGTCCATCCGTCCACGACTCCGGGGCCCCGGGGCAAAACGAGACCGTGGTTCTCTCGTTCTTAAGTTATTAGACTCTTTGAGACGATGGCAGCAGGCCACTGGGTTGCGGGTGGCACTGTGTGTGTCCCGAGCTTGTGAAGCTGTCCACGCGCGGCACCAGGAGAGCCTCTGAGAGAGGAGGGCAATGAGAATGGGGGGCTGGTGGATGAAAGGGCCCGAGCCATGGGAGCTGACGGAAGCCACTGGAATAGGACACAGAGCCAGGGGAAGCCCGATCCGTGGGGGCAAAACAGGGAGAAGGCTGCCTGCGGGAGCCCAGGGACACAGCGCAGTGGGGAGGCAGTGGCTGGCGTGGCGCGGTGCCCGTGGTGGGGGAAGGAGGCCAAGGAGCCCACGGGTCCTGCCCCGGCGTCCCACAGGCACTGTGGGGCCTGAGGAAGACAGGCTCGTGCAGGAGTGGGAGTGAGAGCACACTTCCTAGCACGTGTGGCCCACAGGTCTCTAGGACAGGGGCGCAGACGCCCGTGCACAGCCGAGGCCGCCTCGCTGATGCAGCTCAAGTCGCCGCCAAAGCTCAAGTCGCCGCCAACGTCCACAGCGCCTCTTTTCTCCCACCGATGGGCCTCTGAGCATCGCTCCCAGAGGACGGGGTCCAGGACATGAGCCTGGCCGCTCGGTCAGCTGCCCGGCCCTTGCCGGTGGAAGGAGGACGAGGAGCCAGACAGGGGAGCCCCTCTGGGGGACCTCTCGATGGCTTGCAAAGAGTGTCAAGGTGGGGCAGGAAGGTGGGGAGCTGGGAACTCACCCTGGACAGCGGGCCCTGTGCTGAGTGGAGCTGGGCCGTGTGGGGACCAGGGACAGGGCAGGCGGGGACGAGAGGCAGGGCGGGTGGGGGGGCATGCCGGAGGTCAGGACCCCAAGGGTGCTGTGCAGGGGTGCCTGCAGGTGCTGTCTTCCTAGAGGATGGGGCCAGAGAGCAGCCTGCGGCATGAGGGCGTGAGGAGTAGACCCAGCGCCTCCCCCAAGGGCGGCTTAGTGGTGACCAGGGGCTGGAGATTTGAGCTGCAGTTTCCTACGGTGGCCTCAGCCTCTCTGCGCCAGACAGTGACCCAGGATCTCTGAGATCTGCCCAATATGCTACAGATTTCCCGGAACAGGTGACCGCGAGAGGGAAGAGAGTTTGCTCAGGTCTTTGGGGTAAAGTCTGGCCGCAGTGGGGAGTTCAGGGCGGCCACTACATGGAAGGGGGCGTGGGGGCCAGGGAGGGGTTTTCGTTAAAGATGGTCCACGTGCAAAAAAAAAAAAAAAAAAAAAATGATGGTCCACGTGTGGCCTGTTGCACACAGGTGAGGAAGATCCAGGAGAAAGAGAGCATCCGGTGCTGGCGACAGACGGGCAAAATGCAGGAGCACCGTGGGAGGAGATTCGGTGCTGGGGCAGCTGGGCCGCCCGTGGCTGCAGGACCGTCTGGAAGGACAGTTCTCCTCCACTTGTCCCAGTGTCCTCATTGCCGTGACGAATGGGCGGGATGGAAAGACGGGAGGATGTCGGATGTGAAATGCTTGGCGGGTTGTTTTTTGTTTTTTGTTTTTGAGGGAGCAGGGAGGAGCAAGGGAGAGAATGTTAAGCAGACTCTGGGCCCAGGTGGGGCTCATCTCAGGAGCCTGAGATCGTGACCTGAGCTGAAATCAAACATCCGATGCCTAACCTGCTGACCACCCCGCGCCCCATGCCTGGCTTTCTTGAGTGACATCCTCAGCAGGTGTCCGGGGTGCACTGACGCCCCCAGGGTCATAGGAGTCTCCATCGCCGAGTCTTCTCAGGGACAGCATGTGGGTGGGCGACGTGGGTTCACACCGCATTATGGCTGGGATATATTCTTTCAAAAGAGCTGTTTGCTCATATGCTGGGAGGGGCTGGCCTCGGGAGAAGGCATATTGCAAGTGGTGTTAGAGCAGCTCCCCACCAGAGTCGGCTGCGGGGTCACCCCTTCTGAGACCTTGCTCGGTCCAGGTTCACAGCGGTTATTGGGTTGAACCACGTGAAGCTGCCGATATTCTGGTTTTGACACAAAAGATAATGTATGTGGTTCAGCCTCGTAACGCAGGGATTTCACCTCAGTCAGAGCAAAGGGCATTGCCATCCCCTTAAATTTTGTAAGAGTTCAGAAAAACCCCATGAGCACAACCTGCAAGAAATCTACGGGGGAAGAGAAATGAATAAAAATCTAAGTGCAAGTGACACAGAGCAGCTGCTTTCTGACGAACCACCAGGTGGACCCTCCAGCTTCGTTCCCAGCGGGCCGCTCAGGGCCGAGGCTGTCAGAGTTGCCCCCGGGCCCCGCACCTGCTCAGCTCACCCACACCTCTGCGGGGAGCGCCAGGACGTCCTGGGGATCCTGGCCTGGGCAACCGCGCCTCAGTCAACAAAGGTTAAGGTCTGACATTTGAGCTCAAATTATAAGGCATTTCGGGAAGTCACCTTATCATTTTCTCTGCAGACCGATGATACCCTATTGGCAAAGGCAGCCGGTTACTTTTACGTCTTACCCTCTCCCTGATAAACTTGTTTTCTGTAACAATCATGAAATGAAATATGAAATAATAATAATGGTCAAGAAGATCACTGAATGAAAATTTTCTTTTATTGAGCCATATATATATGTACACATATATACGCATTATATATATAAAGGTATGCCAATAAAAAATAGAGATATATCACAGTACAAAAAAAAGTTTCAAAAATATAACAGCAATTTTTAAGAGCTTGGACTTTAATGTTTTGACGACCTCCTGATATAACATTATCTTATATGAATATTATTGTCAAGGAGCCTGTAAGTTCTTTTTATTTATTTATTTTTATTTCTTTTTGTAAGTTCTTTTTAATAAAAGCAAAGCACTGCTAAAGGTAAAACTTAGGTTATTAAGTCATACCACTGATCAAAGATTTGATATTCCTGGTTTGTTTTTTGGTTCTAAACGAAGCACATAATTATTTACATTGAATTAATATCTGAGTTAATTATTGTAAAATCGAAATAGCTGATTAATTTCAATTTTAAACACATTTTCCTTTCTCAGTAAAATATCCCATGTCTGAAATAAAATCCGCACTGGCTTCAGTTTATTTTACTTATTTATTTATTTATTTATTTATTTATTTAATTTTTAAAAAAGATTTTATTTTATTTATTTATGAGAGACACAGAGACAGAGAGAGAGAAAGAGAGAGAGAGAGGCAGAGACACTAGCAAAGGGAGAAGCAGGCTCCATGCCGGGAGCCCACCTTGGGACTCGATCCCAGGACCCCAGGATCACGCCCTGGGCCAAAGGCAGGCGCCAAACCTCTGAGCCGCCCAGGGATCCCTGGCTTCAGTTTAAATACAAATACGCCAAGCATTCTCAGAGAATGACTGAACTAAGTTGACTCATTTTCATTGCTCTTTGCAATCCTCGTGCTTCCAAAGCCTTCCTACAATTCCATTCTCTCAACTCGGGAATTTGTGGGGCCGCAGGGTGGGCGATGGGATCTGGCCTCAGTGGGAGCTGGAACCGCTCGGGGCCCTGCACACTGAGTCCGGAATCCAGCATTGGAAGCAGAGTCTGCGTGGGGCTGAGTTAAGTGCCACGGAGATAGCGCTCCAATCCAAGGATTGGTGATAAAATGTGCCAAGCGGAAGCTTACCTATGAATTATCAACACTCCACAGCAAGCGCAGTGTTGTGCAGCCTAAGCCCCCAGATGATTTTTGTTTCCAAGGAAGAGTGTTTAATTACCGACACTGTGCAGTATTGCCAAGGTGGGGCGATCATATAAAACACATGCACCTGTGATCAGTTTTACTGTTGACTTTGAAACCTCCACAGATGGTGTACCTGCTTTCTGCCCACACCCCACGGATGTTCCCACTGCTTGCCCTCAGGTCGGCACCTGAGGTCCTCCTGAAAAACCCACGGCTCTGATTTTCATACTCATTTAATGCCTCCCGACATTTCCCCCATACTGTGCTCGGGGGCTAGGGTTAAGTCAGGGGCATCCTCTCCTAAGGCAGCTGGGGACGCTGGTTTCTGAAGTGGTTTACAGGCCTACAGGATGCCTGCTCACGATGCAACCCCGTCAGAGGGAGCCACCGCTTGTAGCATCTCACATACAGGATGCCTCCTCTTTGGACCGTGGCACAGCCTATTGACAACAGCAGAAGACAGCTGTCCAGCAAATGGGTGAGGGAAAAAATAGCATAATTTAAAATGAATCACCCCTGAGCGTGTTTCTCCTACAAGCTCATCTGGAATACCAGACAGCAGCTGAAGCTGTGAGCACATGAATGAATGCTGACTCGAGGAAACCCCGTTTTCAAGCTTCTATTGTATTTCTGACGACACGAGGGACTCCAAGAACGCTTCACACTTCTTGGCATCAGTGCGAGGGAGCCCATGTACATATATGTGTGAATACTTAGCGTGTATGCATGTATGTTTGTGTCTATACATGTATGTGTGTACATGTATGTATACCGAGGACTAAAACATTTTTAAAAAGTTACTCATGAGCACCTTGAAGTATTGTAGCCAACGCTGCTCATCTAGAGAATAATTCTAATTCTCTGGTTTCCAAAAGTGACCTCAGTGGTTTATTTGCAGAATGGGGGATACTTTCTGTGGGTTCTAGCTCCATCCCACTGGGGCAGCTCTTCCTCTCTGTGTCCCTCAGAGCTTCAGAATCCAAGACCTCGATGTACTTATTGCTGTTTTGTAATTAGTGTCTTCATTGACCATAGACGCTAGGAGCTGCTCTGGGGAGGACCTTCTTCTGCGACCTCACAAGGAGGCAGGGGAGTGGGAAAGCTCCTGAGACTCTCATAGGGCACCAATCCCGCCTGAGGGCCCAGGCTCAGGACCTCTGCTAGTCCTAATCCCCCCCCAAAGGCTCTACCTCCTAGGGGGATGAGTGTTCAACCTAGGAACGGGAGGGAGGACGTAGATGGTCCGGTCACAATATCCTCATTATTCACAGGCTCCATATTTGCAAGGCTGCCTACTTGTTAGGATTTACTTGTAACCCCAAATTAACACTTGCGGTGTGTTTGTGGTTGGCCGTGGGCAGGGCAGCAGGATGTTTGAGTCCATTGACATCAGGGTCCAGGATGAGGCAAAGCAGATGATGCTCTGCCTCCTGTTGTGGCTCTGGCCCTGCAACCGAGTGTCCTTTCCATGGCATATTAGGGCCCTGGGTCTCACATTCCTGCCTTTCCCGCTGGAGATGTCATCGTTGAAAGTGGGCCCCAAGCACAGGGGAAGTGCTGTTGGTGCTCCTGGAAGCACCGTGTGGAATTTAGGAAACAGAACAGAGGAGCATAGGAGAGCAGAGGAAAAAATTAACGATGAACTCAGAGAAAACGTGTGCCAGGCTGGCCTGTCTCGGGCGCGGGGCACTGTCGGTGGTGGGTGTGATGTCAATGACTGGACCTCATCGGTCCCGTGTGGGGTCTTGAAGCAGAAAGACACAGAAACTAAAGCTATGTATGGATTGGTTGACAGAAATGTGACGGATGCTCATGGAAACTCGACCTAGATGGGCCAGGACTCATACTCCAGTGCTCATTCAGGGGTCACGGAGACTTTGTGGAGCATAACTTCCCCAAGTAACCAGGTGTACCTCAAGATCTGTTCCATGGAAAGTATAACTATTCACACACGGGAGAGATAAAGGCTTTAAATCGCCTTAGGTTGGGACGCCTGGGTGGCTCGGCGGTTGGGCGTTTGCCTTAGGCTCTGGGCGTGATCCTGGATCGAGTCCCACGTCGGGCTCCCCGCAAGGAGCCTGCTTCTCTCTCTGCCTATGTTTCTGCCTCTCTCTCTTTGTGTCTCTCATGAATAAATAAATAAAATCTTAAAAATCTCTAAGGTTAAATAAATGTCTTTCAAATATTCTTAAAAAAAAAAAGAAAAACAAAGTGTCTTAGGTCAGGTTTTATCATTCATTTATTTTAGGTTAAGCCAGGTGCTACCACCAGAGGATTCAAGAAAAAAAATGTTGGTTTTCAAACTTTGGATATCAGAATTTCAAGGCTGGCGCTGAGAGTCCCTGTCAACTGCCATAAATCCCCATGTGCTATACGTAGCGGAGTAGTGTGTTAATCAGCTTAGCATGTATGTCGTGGGTAAACCTATCGATACATCATTTCTTGAAGTCTTAAAATTACCTTTAAAAAGTGTTCTTACAATTGTTTACATTCTTCTTTTGGTTAGCAGACCTCTTCGGTGAATCATGGGAACCAAGTTTCCAGTGAACACTGTGGACTCATCACAAGTCCCCACACGATAAAGTACAAGCTGCAGATTTATTGGAACCAACCTGGCTTCCCCATGCTCAGGGCTGCAGGCAAGGCGTGGGTCTAGGGACAGAAACCGCATCTCTTGTCAGTTGCGGCGAGAACCTCTCTTTCCGTTGGATCCTTCATCAGAGCAGCTAATGGGGAGCAAAACGGTTGATTCGAGGTGTCGCGCCCGGCTCTGCCCCAGCGACGCTGCTAACGCGAAGCAAAATGACCAAGATGACAGCAACAGGGGAGCGAGTCCGCCGAGCCGCACGGGTATAACTGGGTGACGAGGGGTTGATAATAAACTTGGAGAGGAAACTGGAGGTCTACATACACATGCATTAAAAAAGACGAAGTTTTATTTAAATGTCAAGTTTGCTTTATTAATATATGTGTGCATATTTTCAAATAAAAAGTTTCAACTGAAAAAAAAAGTTTCAACTCAAAAAAACAAATATCTGCTTGGAAGTTAAGGCCTAACGCTATAAATTTAAAAGCCACGATGTAATATGCTTCTCCATTTTTCAGTTACTGGGCGAGGTCTGTGTTCCAGTGAAAATCTATTCCTGAGCAATTTAGAAGCAACTTAAAAAGCAGTTTGGAAGTGCTTTCTGTCCCGTGCCTTTCGACTGAGAGGGCTAAGTATCTCGATTTGTGTGTGCTTGTTTATAATATAATGATAATTTGAGATGTGGCAACCGCTTCAGCTATTTGAGATCACAGAAGGGTTTAGAGAGAATCGGAAGCGCTTTCCTATTTTCGGATGGATTTTATTATTCCTAGCTTTAAATGCATAGCTACTATGGCAATTATTAAAAAAAAAAACATTATGTATGAATTAAATTATTTGAAATATTTTTGTGCTCCTGGGAATCTTAAGTATATGTTGTTGTAAGTATACCTCAGATTTTCTGAGGGATCTTTAATAATTCACACCATCAGTTAAGATTCCATCCTAAATCCATGAGGGAATAGTAACTGGAATCTGGTGGTTACACGAGTATATAAATGAAGGAGTTCTGGCAAACACGAACACACATACATATTTGTATTTGTAAATAGATTTTAAAAAAAAAGGATTTTATTTATTTATTCATGAGAGACACAGAGAAACAGGTAGAGGGAGAAGCAGGGGAGCCCGATGCGGGACTCGATCCCAGGACCCTGCGGTCACACCCTGAGCTGAAGGCAGACCCTCAACCGCTGAGCCCCCCGGGCGTCCCTAAATAGATTTTTAAAATTTGTAACTTGAGGACAGCAGTGTGACTATCAATAATATTTGAAATGACTGTTTTGATTTTGAGCACAAATCAGTAGTTTTTCAGACTGTGACCTGTAGATGCCAAATCGTCCTGGACATCATGATAAGTTCAGAGGAAAGGAGAATGATGGAAGATACAGTTGGTTGGTCGCTGTGTGGCTAAAATTCTCTGTTTCCTCAGAATAGGGGAAGAGTTCTCACTATGAGCGATCTTCCTGGAAATGGTCTCATGGTACATGTCTGGCCTCCCGGTGACCACAGGGCAGCACTTGTGACCTCCTGCTCTCTCCCTGCTGTTGCGGCTGCTGATACCCAGGGGTAGGAAAGGGGGACACTGGCACTTGGGTGCACGTGGTCCCTGTGCTCACCTGAGAGCCCCTCAGAGCCAGCATCTCCCAGTTTCCTTGACTCATAGGCAAGAGGAGCTATGTCTCTAGGACTTTGGACAACAGAAGCACTTTGACTAAGCGGTAGCCCAGCTGGCCAGGTGAGATAGAGGTAGACCGGGTGCTTGTTCCAAGATGTGGGCCACGATGGGACATCCCTGTGAGCTTGTACCCATGGTTCCCACCAACATTAAGGAAGCAAAGAATTCAGAAAATCCAAAGAGACCATGAAATAACTGCCCAGCTGGAGAAGAGGGGTGTCCTCTGCATGGTGAGTGGAGACCCTGCCAGCATGGAGGACGCTTGGCCACAATAAACTGAGTAGAAATGTCTATAGACAACCAGGTTTGGGGTATGCAGCTGCTGGGCAATTCAACCTCGCTTATTTCCTCTTTAGTTTAGAAGCAAACCCCTTCTAGGATAGAGTTTCTCTGCTATCTTGATGATAAATTTCTTTTTTATTTATTTTTAAGATTTAAATTCAATTAATCAGCGTATAATGTATTATTGGTTTCAGAGGTAGAGGTCAGTGACTCATCAGTCTTACATGACACCCAGTGCTCATCACATCACGTGCCCTCCTTAATGCCCCATCACCCAGTTACCCCATCTCCCCACCGTCCCCCTCCAGAGACCCTCAGTTTGTTTCTTATGATTAAGAGTCTCTTATGGTTTTTCTCCCTCTCTGATTTCATCTTTTATTTTTTCCTCTCTTCCCCTATGATCCTCTGTTCTGTTTCTTAATTCCACACATGAGTGAGATCCAGTGATAATTGTCTTTCTCTGATTGACTTATTTCAATCAGCATAATACCCTCCAGTTCCAGCAATGTCAAGATTGTTGTTGCAAATGGCAAGATTTCATTTTTGATGGCTGAGTAGTATTCCATTATATATTTCATTCCATTATATACATTATATTTATATATGTTTATATATATTTATATATATATTTATATATATTTACATATATAAATATATATTTATATATATAAATAATACATCTTCTTTATCCAACCATCTGTCGATGGACATCTGGGCTCTTTACAGTTTGGCTATGGTGGACACTGCTGCCATAAACATTAGGATGTAGGTGCCAAGAAAAAAAAAGGATGTAGGTGCCCCTTCAGATCACTACATTTATATCTGTGGGGTAATTGCTGGATCACAGGGAAGCTCTATTTTCAACATTTTGAGGAACCTCCACACTGTTATCCACAGTGGCTGCACCAGTTTGCATCCCCACCAACAAACAGTGTAAGAGGGTTCCCCTTTCTCTAAATCTTCACCAGCATCTGTTGTTTCCTGACTTGTTAGTCTTAGCCATTCTGACAGGTGTAAGGTGCTATCTCACTGTGGTTTTGATTTGAATTTCCCTAATGCAGAGTGATGTTGAACATTTATTTTTTATGCCTGTTGTCCATTTGTAGGTCTTCTTTGGAGAAATGTCCATGTCTTCTGCCCATTTCTTGGTTAGATTATTTGTTCTTCGAGTGTTGAGTTTGATAAATTCTTATAGATTTTGGATACTATCCCTTTATCTGATAAGACATTTGCAAATATCTTCTCCCATTCTGTGGGTTGTCTTTTGGTTTTGTCTACTATTTCCTTTGTGTGCAAAAGCTTTTTATCTTGATGAAGTTCTAATAGTTCATTTTTCCCTTTGTTTGCCTTTCCTTTGGAGATGTTTCTAGCAAGAAGTCACTGCAGCTGAGGTCACAAAGGTATGCTGCCTGTGTTCTCCTTTGGATTTTGATGGATTCTTGTCTCACAGTTAAGTCTTTCATCCATTCTGAGTCTATTTTTGTGTATAGTATAAGGAAATTGTGTATTTTCATTTTTCTGCATGTGGCTGTCCAGTTTTCCCAACACCATTTGTTGAAGAGACAGCACCTCCCCCACCCCCCGCCAGTGGATAGTCTTTCCTGCTTTGTCCTGCTTTGTCAAAGATTAATTGACCTCAGAGTTCAGGGTCCATTTCTGGGTTCTCTGTTCTGTTCCATTGATCCATGTGTCTATTTTTGTGCCAGTACCACACTGTCTTGATGACCACAGCTTTGGATTAGAGCTGGAAATTCAGAATTGTGATGCCACCAGTTTTTGTTTTCTTTTTCAACATGCCTTGGGTTATTCAAGATCTTTTATGGTTCCATACAAATCTCAGGATTATTTATTCCACCTCTGAGAAAAAAAGTTGATGGTATTTTGATAGGGATTGCATTGAATGTATAGAATTGCTCTGGGTAGCATAGACATTTTAACAATATTTGTTCTTCCAATCCACGAGCATGGACTATTTTCCCATTTCTTTGTGTCTTCCTCAATTTATTCCATGAGTGTTCTATAGTTTTCTGAATACAGATCCTTTGCCTCTTTGATTAGGTTTGTTCCTAGGTATCTTTTAACTTTGGTGCAATTGTAAGTGGGATTGAGTCCTTAATTTCTCTTTCTTCTGTCTCATTGTTAGTGTAGAGAAATGCAACTGATTTCTTTGTATTGATTTTACATCCTGCCATTTTGCTGAATTTCTGCAAGAGTTCTAGCAGATTTGGGGTGGAGTCTTTTGGGTTTTCCCCACAGAGTATCATGTCATCTGTGAAGAGTGAGAGTTTGACTTTTTTGCCGATTTGGATACATTTTGTTTGCTTTTGTTGTCTGATTGCTGAGGGTAGGACTTCTAGTACTATGATGAACAATCCTGGCGATAGTGAACATCCCTGCTATGTTCCTGACCTTAGGAGAAAAATCTCTCAGTTTCCCCATTGAGAATGATATTCGCTGTGGGCTTTTCCTATATGCCTTATGATATTGAGGAATGTTCCCTCTATCCCTACACTGCGGAGAGTTTTAATCAAGGATGGAACTGTACTTTGTCAAATGCTTTTTCTGAATCTATTGAGAGGATCATATGGATCTTGTCATTTCTTTTATTAATGTGCTATATCACATTGATTTGTGAATGTTGAACCATCCTTGCAGCCCAGGAATAAATCCCACTTGGTTTTGGCGAATAATCCTTGTAATGTACTGTTGAATTGTATTGGGTGGTATTTTGGTAAGAATTTTTGCATCCATGTTCATCAAGGATATTGATCTGTAATTCTCCTTTTTTGGTGGGGTCTTTGGTTTGGGGATCAAGGCAATGTTGGCCTCATAGAAAGAGTTTGGAAGTTTTCCTTTCATTTTTATTTTTTGAAATCGCTTCAGAAGAATAAGTATTAATTCTTCTTTAAATGTTTGATAGAGGGATCCCTGGGTGGCGCAGCGGTTTGGCGCCTGCCTTTGGCCCAGGGCACGATCCTGGAGACCCGGAATCGAATCCCACATCGGGCTCCCGGTGCATGGAGCCTGCTTCTCCCTCTGCCTGTGTCTCTGCCTCTCTCTCTCTCTCTCTGTGACTATCATAAATAAATAAAAATTAAAAAAAAATAAATATTAAAATGTTTGATAGAATTCCCTTGGGAAGCGATCTGACCCTTGACTCTTGTTTGTTAGGAGATTTTTGATGATTGCTTCAATTTCCTTGCTGATTATGGGTCTGTTCAGGGTTTCTATTTCTTCCTGTTTTAGTTTTGGTAGTTCATGCATCTCTAGGGATGCATCCATCTCTTTCAGATTGCCTAATTTGTTGACATATAGTTGCCCATAATATGTTTTTATAATTGGAGAAGAGAATTAATAAAGACTAGAGCAGAAATCAATGAAATAGAAACCAAAAGAACAGGAGAACAGATCAATTAAACTAGAAGCTGGTTCTTTGAAAGAATTAATAAGATCGATAAACCACTGGCCAGACTTATCCAAAAGAAAAGAGAAAGGACTCAAAATCATGAATGGAAGAGGATAGATCACAACTAACACCAAGGAAATACAAACAATTATAAGAACATATTTTGGATATAAATTTCTAAGTCATGTTCCTTTTCCAAGAGAATTACACGATTGTCAGATATGTTATAGTCATGGCTATTCACGTTCTATGAGAAGAGGGTGGGTTTCCACTTTCATGACCCTCTATGAGCTGTGTGCTTTTTGAGCAGGTGCTTTCCATGGGCCTTGGGTGATAGAGAGGCTGACAGGTAAATTGATCAAATTTCTCCCATTATCTCCATAATGATTTATGATCCATTGGCTATCTTTCAACTCAAGTTGGACAATAATACTACTGTCTGAAGCTTATCAGAGGAAGCTTATCAGACACTTCTTACTGCCTAGGAGGTGTAATGTCTGACTTGTTTAAATCACATTCTGATAGGTTTTAGTATAACAATTTTTTATTCCCTCATTTCTAATAGGATTTATCCATCCCTAACCTTGCCACAAATCCCTCCAGAAAGAATATCTTTAGCCCTGCCATGGTGGACTTAGCTATGCGACTTGCTTTGATCAGAATGTGAACAGATGTGCCAAGATGAGCAGGAGCTTTAAATGTGATTGTAAGGCCTCTTGTGCTCCTGTCCTCTCTTACGAGGACATCGTTTCTGGAGAGAGGCTGCTCCCTCAGTGGGGGTCCTACAATGGGAAGACATGAGATAAGCCAAGCTGCAATAGATCTGTAACCAGGGACAGACAGCTGGACAACTGGCAGCTCTTAATTATATGGGCAGGAAATAAGTATTTGTTCTTTTGAGTCACTGAGATCTGGGGGCTGTTTGTTACAGAGTGAGTGTGTTTGACTGATATATACACCACAGGGACCATGAAAGAATATCATACTGGGAAAAGTGTGAACTAAGAGTAGAGTCAAAGAGCCAAACCAAGAATCTCAATTTTTCATTGCCACAATTTGGTTATATGACAAGCCAAATTTAGTGTCTTAAAAGGAGAGGACCTGATTTAGCTCATGAATTTGTGTGTCTAGGAAATCATGGCTGTTTGCAGCTGTGAGATTCTTTTGGTCTCAGTGAGCTTTCCTCACCCATGTGGCAGTAGGTTGAATATTAAAAGGGCAGTGAAGGCCACTGAGGCCCCATTGTCCACAGGCTAGCCTGGGGATGTTCGGATGGCAATGTCAGAGCAGAAGTGGAAATGCACAAGGGGCTATTTTGGGTCTCTGTTTGCATCACATCTGCTAACGTCTTTCCATAGTCAGTCCCAGAGTGCATCAACAGATGCATAAGATGCCCTGACCAGGTGGGAGTGCCACAGAGTTATATGACAAAGGGCAAGGACAGTGAAAGGGTGAGGATGTGGGAAGATTAAGCAACCTGCCACCAAAAGACTAGAAAACATAAAATAGAGCAAGGGGTAAATATAGGTAAAGGCTAGGAAGGATACTGGTTTATCCTCACAGACTGTGGTGATAATCCTGCCTTACAGGATCTGTGAGGACTACTTTCATGTGTCAACTTAGGTGGCTAATGGATATCCAGAGAGCTGCTGAAAGGTGATTTCTGGGTGTGTCTGTGGAGGGGTGTCTCTGGAGGAGGTTAGCATTTGAATCAGTAGACTGAGTACAGAGGATCTGCCCTCATCAATGTGGCTGACTTTATCCCTTCACTCAGGGCCTGTATAGAACAACAAGGTAAAAGAAGGGCAAATTCTTTCTCTGCTTGAGCTGGGACATCCATCTTCTCCGGCCCTTGAACATCAGAGCTCCTGGTTCTTGGGCCTTTGGCTTGGGATGAGAATTTCATCTCTAGCTTCTCTTGTGTCCAGATTGCAGATGTAAGATCATAGGACTTTGCAGCTTCCATAATCATGTAAGCCAACCCCTTATAATAAATCTCTTCCTATATATCTATGTAAACCCTATTGGTTCTGCTTCTCTGGAGAACAGTGACTAATATAGGATCTAACCAAAATGCGCATTTTAATTCATGCTCAAGCTGGTTATTCTCAGGGCCGAAGGTTGGTGTCTTCCACCAACTGTGGGGTGAAGAGCATCAGCTAAGAGACTATAGGAAAAGCAAGACAAAGTATGCGTTGAGCTCTGATGCTGCTAACCATAGCCTATTAACATAGGCTGTAATTTTCTTATTTAGATATCTGAATTTGCTTTTGGATACACTGTGATTTTTGTATAGGATGGGAAGCATATAAGTAAAACTATCAAGAAAATATATCTCTTTTTGCATTGGGTGACAATTCCCTAGCATTGAGAGCCAGTCCTCAAAATCTAAGAATGCTTCACACTATTGGGGGATCAGTATTACAGATTTTCTGACAAACAGCTTTCATGTCAGCAGTTAAAAAAAAATGAGTAGAATCTCTTTGAATACATTCTGTATAATTCAGTGATGAAATCCTACAAAGCATATTTTTCCCCAATAAATTAATCATTTTCCCCCATTAGATAAAAAGTGGAAATTTGTATAGGGGAAAGTGCTTATTTCTTAGTTGATTCACCTTTGTTGTTTATGGAAGTTTTTTTTTTTTGAGTCTTTGAAATAGAATTTAAAAATTTTCCTAGATTGATTAAAATATTCCTAATACTTGTGTGTGCATTGAATTGAGTGACAAGACAGAGAAACAAAAAACAAAATACTTATGGATCTCCAGAAATAGTTAAGGCATTTCTGAGCTTAATTATCAAGCTCAGGAGGGCACTGCATCCCTGCTGTCTCCTGGAGACACACGGGAGAGATCCATGGTAACAGTCCACTTCCAGGAGCCTCCCCCTCAGCTTGAGAGCACAGTCTACATGGTAATGGGGAGAGCATTCATGATTAGCTCAGTCTTCAGTGCATGACATTGCAGTCCAGAGAGGAAAGTCACCAGGATAACCTCAGAACCACTGAGCAAAGCAGAGGAAAGTGGAATTTGGTGTGATCAATCCTTTTCTTGGTCATGTCCAGTTTCTTGAGAAGCCCATAAAAGACATCCTTCACTTCTGTTCCTGTTTTTTATTTCCTTTGATTCTTTCTTAGAATTTCCCTCTCTGCTTACATTACCTATCTGTTCTTCATGTGTCCGCCTTTGTTGCGAGAGTCCTTAGCATATTAATCATAGTTGTTTTAAATTCCCTGCTCTGATAATTCTAACATCCCTGGTTCTGATGCTTGCTTGTGTGTTTTGTCTTTTGCTTTATCCTATAATTTTCTGCTGAAAGCTTGACATGATGTACTGGATAAAAGGAACTGGGTACGGGGTCTTATGGTTTCTGCCTGTGAATTTTCACTCTGGTAAGTTGTGATTCTCTGAATCCACCTGTCTGTGTCCCCAATGCTGTGGGTAGCGATTTGCCCTGTGACCCCAATTCTTTGGTGAATCTAAGAAGAGTTGTGATTTTCAGTTTATCCAGCATTTTTTAAAAATCTCGTAGTTGGAGTGATGACTTCTAAGCTTCTTACATGCTGGACCAGAAACTGGAAATCAGTGTGGTCAATCCTGTATGAAGCAATCCATGGTTCCTCCTTAATCAGCAGAATGATGGGCACTTACCAGCAAATGAAATAGCTCATAAGGACACACTGTGGGAGGGAGACAGAATGGAGACTGCATATACTACACATTTTACCCATCTCTCCATTGCCCTGATGCACCCCCCCCCCACATAAACCTTTTACTGGAAATATGGAATTTGGTTTGTATTAGAGAAAAATAAGTTATGTGTTTGTAGGTAAACAGAAGTTTATCTTTGAGCAATTCTATGCTATTTTCCCCTCAGCTTGATCCTATAAACCTTCGGAGGAACATTGAAGGAACAGAAATGCGCACCCGGGACACTTCAAGATTTGAAGAATAAAATCTTGGAGATGGCAGTGTAAGTGTCGGGATGATTCCATCTGGCAGTCATAAGACAGGTTCTCTTGACTCTATTATCCAACTGTGTACGCCTCAAAGACAGAATGTGCAGCTTATCATAAAATGCATAGGGCTTTGCCGGGCACAGGCAGTCACCAAGAAATGTTGGTAGTGACAGTGACTAGACCTAGTTTCACTGCCTAGCACAGTGCCCGGCACACAGGTGGTCTGCCGAGGGAAAATGAATGGATGCTCTCTACCAAGTACAGGACACCGCCCAGATTTTCTTTCTTTTCTCCAGAGAACAAGTAGAGGACACGGATTTACATTTGTTCGGTTAGTGAAGTTAATTATGGCAAATAACCCTTCTGATATTTCTGGGAGCATTTGCTGGGAAAAGTCAAGCACTTTCTTTCCCGTCAAATATTTAAGATGGGAAGATTTAATTTTAATCCTACTTGATAGTACTTGGGTCAACTATAAAATTATAATATTTAAAAATCACTTCAAAAGACTTTTCTTTTAGGGAGATTATCCTTCTAGGCTTAAAAAAGAAACACATCATTATTGGAGGGAACCTTCTATTGTTATGTGCACTCCATAGCTTTGCTAAAGACCATTAACCTTGTCCCAGAGATAATCCACTTGTAATATTCACCATTTTCCCCTGGATGTTAGAACAGAAGACAAACAAATGTATTCTTACATGTTTCTTAAAGATTCCTCTCTCAAAAAAAAAAAAAAAAAAAGAAAGAAAAGAAAATTTATTTTTAGAGGTAGAAATGTCCTTTCCTTTGAGTTAGGAAAGGAGGAGTATGGCAGTAATGAGGGCTGAAGGCGGAAATTGGTCACCGGAGCGCATGCAGAGTGTCTAAGTAATACAGTTCTCATAACTAAGCAGTAGATTTCCAGGTCCAGCTCCTACCCAGGTTCAAAGCCAGACAAGTTAAAGTTAATCAAGTGCAAAATGGCTCAAATTAGTACATTGCAAGTTGAGTGACAGACAAAGTAGAAGAATCCTGTGGCTGACACCGTCCGCTCTCTCCACGGCCCCCTCCTTCCCCCCTCTGAGCTTTGGTGTGAGTGACTTGGAAGAGAATTGCCATCAAATTATCTCCCTCTTGAGGGACTTCATGCTCTGGCACTCCAGCACACACGGACGTGCCGCTGCTAATGAGAGGGGCCCGCCATCGGGGAATGCAATACCACGTAGACATTTCCACCAAAATGGATTATTTCAGCCTCGTTGGTCACAGATCCTGTACTTTTGCAGCGATTCATCTTACTATTAATAATGTCAGAGGATTTTAGGCCGTTGAATTAAATAATGATAAATAGGAGCCACAGAGTGCGCTAGGCTGAGGCAGTGCTGTGTATTTCAGCGTGCAGCACTGTCAGGCCTGATAAATCGGATCCCTGAAATAGTTTATAAAGCACTGAATTGATGTGGCCGTTGGTGAGGGAGAGAGAATTAATGTCACCAAATAGGCCTGCAGCCGAGATTGCATGGAAGCTGAGGAAAAGCCTTTTCTGGAAATGCTGTGTTCGTGCGGGAAAGAATTGCAACCAGAGGTGAGGGAGTCCCATGGGGCCATGCTGTGCTTCTGTGACCCTGGGGGCACTGGTCGGGGAAGGGGCTCCTTGAGGTGGGGGGGAAGGTGGTCACAGCTGCTGGTTTGTAGTGGAGAACGGGGAGATGCATGCCATGGAAGCGGAAGGAAGGCCTGCTTGAGGAGGGGGCGGCTGCTTTCCAGTCCTGCATGGCTGGGCCACCAGCTCCTGGCCAGGGGAGGATGTCCTCCGGAGCCCTGTGTCATCTCCCCCTTCCCAGGTCAGACTCAGCAGGCCCTCACCCTCCGCTGCACCCTACAGGCAATGATGCTCTCATGAGGTCTTCACAGAGGAGTTGAGTGCATCTCTTTTTTTCTAAACACTTCTGTAA